>NW_008594281.1:162669-173025 GCF_000691845.1 Merops nubicus | reverse complement strand
TAGGGAAAGGTGCCAGCAGGTGGAAAGTAGAGGGAGCACAGAGCAAAGAAATGCTGCCTCTGTGATGCTATACCTTTATGAATTTAGTGTAGATTCATCTACCTCTGCTTCCCCAGGGGTAGAAGAAGGTGTGATTACTCTAATTTAAGGTCAATAGGAGAGGACTGCTACATGCAGGTGACCACTGTTGAGCCATGACTGATATGCTGGAGTCAAGGCTTTGTTTCATGGACTAAGTTTTCAAACTTTAACATTTGTAGATCTTTCATAATTTTGAGACCCTCATGTACTGGCAAACACAATAATTCTTTCCTGGAATTTCAATATTTCCAGTCTGGAAGTGGTGACATCTATATCCTTCTTAAGAGTCCTTCAAACCTTCTCTTTCTCTTCCACTCTCTCGCCTCTTGCAATAATGTGAACTTTCTATCTGGCTTCATTCATCTGTATTTTACACAATTTTGGGATGTTTACTAATGTATACAGCCTCTTGCTTGCTCAGTAAGCACTCACATAACCTTTGTGTCTTTGTGCAGGTCCCATTCATATGCTCCATATGGATAGCAAGAAAAGAGAGAACATACCTTACTTGTCCCTGGTCCACCCTTCTGAACTAAAGCAGAGAAAAGAAATGTAGTTGTGCTTGGAGGTCTCATTACATGAAGTAGTAACACCTACTTAGAGGCAATAATATTCAATATTCTCTAAGGTCTCAATGCTTTCTTTTCCCAGACCTTCCCAGATCTTTAGGTTGTTACTTTATTGAGTTAATTTCTAAATGCCACTAAACATTTTTCAAAAATCAGGGGTTTTTGTTTGAGGATGCTCTCATATTGACACTTTTTGACAGGTTATCCAATAAAAATATATCAATTAGTAAGAAACTTGCATCCTGAATTTTTTGCTGTTGAGTGGCCAACCATGCATTTCATGGCTTGATATTTTTATCTGCTCTTTTTTGTAAGTCATTCTTCCTTGCAGCTCACAGTTGTTGTTTTTTTTGTTTGTTTGTTTGTTTTGTTTTTTCTTGCTTGTTTATTAGGTGTTCCTACATTGTCTGAAATGTGATTTATTTTTAGTGATACAAACAACACATTTTCTGGTTCATTATTGCAGATTTTCAACTAAATGCTTTCAGTTAGACAGTAAATAAAGCAAACTTTCCCACAATTTATCCTATAAAGAGATGGAGGAATAAAAGCTGTAAAATGGTCAATGCTCTTGCAGAATTAATCTCCTTTCTGTTTACTTATGGTAAACAATCCATCTGGATACTTCTTGCCAACTGCTTCTTATTGACTGTGTTCAGTGGGCATAAAAGTAATTTATTTTCATGGTATGTGGTTTTCAACTTGCAGAAAGGCATGTAGTAAGTTGTTTTTAAACTTGCTGTACATGTTGCTATAATTAATGGTCCTTATTGAACATACCTATGCAAGTTCATAATCCAGATGCCTTTGAACATGCTCTACTTTGGTCTGCTCCAGTGCAGCCATCATGCTCTGTTGTCAGTGTGATGAGGAAGTAAAAGCCACTGCATTAAGAGCTAATAGTATTTGAGCAGTCCCTAGAACATGCTGAAAGGGGGTTTTACATGGCAGCAGTATTTATGTATCTTCAAACTGCCTGGACTGTACGTTGTGCATCTCCCCGAAGGTAGGAAACCCTGGTGCTCAAAACAGGCAGATGTATGATCAGCATCGCTGGCTCAAAAAGGATTCTTAAAGTATTTGCTTACTTGCTATTTACAGAAAAGAGGCGTAGATGATTGCAGTGTTTTAGCATTGCAAATAAAATTGCTGTGTCTTTCCAAGTTGTTTTTAGAGACAGAAGATTTCTTTTTGTCTGCCCAAAACTCCTTAGTTGATGATTTCCTTTTTGTCTGCATTTTAAGATTATATAAACTCTATATTTCCTTGTTGTATACTTTCTTTTAAATTCAAGTGTTGTTTTTTTTTTAAAAAAAGCTCAACTGTAAATTGAGATCACCTAACACTCTGTCTTTTTAGATTAGCTTTAACCGTGCAACTTTTTAGATTAGCTCTGAGAACCTGATTAGTATGTATTAGTTTTGTTAAGGATTCAAGCACTTCTTGGCAGCTTTAAGCAAGACACTGTTGTGTGTTCTAGCATTAAGTCAAGAGATCTTTTAACACAGACTGGTGTCATTAAAATATCACACTGCTCTATGATTTTATACGGAATGTCCTGGACAGCCTTCAATTTTGCCAGGCACAGATTAAGTGCTGTGTGTGTGTTGCAGGTAGTCTGTGTTACTCAGTTAATGTGGCACTGCCAATGAGTGCTTTCCAAGCTCAGATTTAACAACACATGACCTTCTGACTAGTGCTGACTGACGGCACTTAAGCATGTGTGCTCCAAAAGCCACACAGGCTCATGAGAGGTCAAATGGCTATGGCAGCTATTTGCCTGCATAAATAGTGAGTTATTTCGTAGTAAATTTTGTAATTACATTTTGCTGAAATAAATGTGGTTCCTAGTTAGTCATAAGCTGTAGCTTTTGTTCTGCCTTCTACTAAAAATATATGTATCTTTGTTGAGCTTAGCACTTTAACACCTTAGCACAAAAAAGAAGATAACTTTACAAAGGTCTTAGCTCATGAAAATTTGAATGAGAACATAGGAATGAAAGTAAGCTTAGGGTTTGGGTTTGTATGGGTTTTTTGTATATTTTTTTTGCGTGCCTTTTGGGTTTTACTTAAAGTCCTTATCTGATGTATCATTATTATTTTGTATAAGAGAATCCAATTTTGTGTTACTAGATCAAGATCTCTGAATTGCAAAGTTTTGTTCCCGTGACCAGATCATTAGATTCTGACTGCAGTTTTTTAGTTTAGGCTCTGTGATGGTAATTCATACAGCTTCTGTTGTTACAGCTACAGTTTATGATGTGATGGTCATGGTCAGAAGACCCTTGCATGTGGAAGGCTCAGTAATCCACCTAACAGTTCAACTGCACAGACGCTGGTCTGTGATGTGCTGCACATAACCTTGGCCTCAGGGCAAAGTCAGCCAGCTAATCCTCCCACCTGGCCCCCAGGATGATGCCAGCAGCATGTCCCTGCCTTTGTCTTGAAGGGCAGCAGCACCTTTTCATTCAAACCTCCTTTTGCTTTAGAGTAAAACCTAATGTAATGGTTTACTCATAAGAATATCCTGTATGAGCTGTAGAGAACCTCAGCATGAGCAGCATCTGCACTGCAGGCTTGCCCTGACTGCAAGCCCATTTGATGCTGCACGACTTGAGGTTCCCAATACCTGAAGAGATGTAAGATTATCTTTGCTGTCACCTTTTTCCTTCCCATACTAAGATCTTATAAGTGGTATTGTAATCAATACCTTACAAAGTCAGAGTGCCCTTCTACTTGGATCCATACCGAATACCTGCAGTGACTCCTTACAGCAAGAGTGAACCAGTGTTGAGGTGAACCAGGTTGCATGTCTGAATAACATAAACAGATCAGTGACATAATAAAAATTAAAATATGTATTAACTTGGCATTTAATAAAGAATTATTAAAGAAAGTGAATCCCTCAACATTTTAGAGCTCTTCTGATTGAGTTTTAAAAAACAGAAATAGATATTACACAGCTCAAGAATTTATATGTGCTTCCCAGTTCTCTAAAATATATTTTAGAGAATCTAAAATATATTTTTTATGTGACAACAAATATCACATATTATTGTATTATTTCTTAATAAACCACACTTTTCTAATGATTTGTTCTTGTCAGGCTATCTATGAATACTGTAGGTTTAGAAAAGTACATATATAGAATAAAGAATAAAAAGATACTTTTGTTCGTTTTCAGAATAAATCAAATATGGGCAACATTTGTGTCAGTAAAATTAATATTTATTATACGTCAGAGGCAGCTAACATTGACATTTAAGACAGTTTCGTGATCAGCAATGAGATTATCTGCCATCTGAGGCAAAAGTGAAATACAGAAACTGGCAGTATTGTTGGCAAAGGTAGAAGCAGCATGGTTGCCTTTAACCAAGATTTTCAGTCTTTGGTCATGAGTTTCATAGACTTCTCCCAACACCAGATGAATGATTAGTATTTGTAAAATGAATCTAGAGAGATTTTTCTTATAAATTCTCAAAAACAGCCTGTCACCCTGTCAGTTATTTTTAAGGGGGAAAAAAAATCATTTTTATGGTATGGAAAAAAAAATATCTAATCTTTCACTTAAGTAAATTAGATCCCTCTGTCCAAATGCTAATATAAGAATTTAACTTGAATTAATATAAAATGTCAGTTTAGATTTGCATGCTATTCACAGAAGTTTGGGGCTAGAATGAAAGCTTGCCCTCAGCTTGCAGGACTTAGTACATCCCTGACATATTTATATGATTTGTTTCTATAAATTCCATTGTCTGAAATACTTCAAGCGCCCCTTCTTTGTCACTAAAGACTGATGATCATCATAATTAGAAATAGTTCTCTAATATCTAATTTAATCTTTCCTGATGGCAAAACTACAACTATTTAGTAGGGTTTTTCTTGGGGTTTTTCTTACATTTCTTCTTTTTTCTTCTAACCTGAGCAGGTGTGGGCATTGTCTGATATTTGCTTTCTTTATAGCAGTCTTCTCTATGTTGGATCATGGAATATCTTTCACATGTCTATTTTCTCTTTCCTAATTCCTCATGTCTGCTTGCTGTACTCCTTCCATTGGTGTATAAAGACATTCTATCATGCTGTTGCTTCTCCTAAGGCAGGTTGCAAAACCTCACAGCTACCCCACAGCTGTATGCAAGGCTTGATCAGGGAAGCATTGAAGCCCAGGGTGCACTACATCATGCCCCCCTCACTGGAACCTTCATCTTCCAAAGGGGCTGAAGATGACCTAGAGACTGTGCAGCAGGCACAATCATAGAGTGGAATAAACATTTTTGCTCCACTTCCCAAACATTAAACCACAACATTTATAATCCAGGCCCATCTTCTGGAGAGAGACAGCTTGGACACCCAGTGACAATCTGGTTCAATTTTATGTGCAGGGACAATTTTGAACACCTATTAAACACAGAACATGGTCATTTTGAGACAACATTGAGTCCTCAATTTTTTTGTTGCTTAGCTACCATAGTTCTGCATGCACTAAAAATATCATATTGGGTGATGGACAAATCTGCAGAATAGCTGTGACAAATTACGAAAATCACTGCAAATGATGGCAAAATTGCTAAATGTGGCCACAGTAGGTAGAGAATTGAAAATAATCTTAAAAGAGTGAAATTGTTTTTTCATAGTTATTTCTGAATCCAGGTTTATGTTTCCATACCTGGCAGTCTTTTTAAAGAAACAAGTCATGTTTATTTATTATGTTTATTAATTAATATGACAGCATTTCATCTGTGGTTTACCCACATGTACAATTAGTGTTATAGTGAACTTTCTGTATTCATTCAGCACTTGATTTCAGCACTACATTTTTTCTCGTATTTCTGGGGGAAAACAATTACCTGTGAGAGCAAATGTTGTTTATTATTGCAGTCAGTATAACTTTTTAATAATAAATCCAAAATTTGAGAAACAAACTAGTTGAAAAATTATTTTTGGGGGGAAAAAAAAAAAAAAAACGCAAAAAAACCCCACAAAACAAACAAACAAACAAACAAAAAACCTTCCAGCTATTATTTTAACATTTCTTTTTGTTATCTTTCAAAATGTCCTAATGTCTCTCAGGTTAGGAGGAATTGCAAATTTATGGATATTTTGGCCAATTCCTACTTATATAAGTGATTTTTTTTATCCTAATTTCTAGATTATTTCTACCATACGTTCATAATCTGTTGCTTTCTCTTCCCATTTTATATCCCATAATCAAGTACTACTTTCCAGGACAGTTTCTTCCTTCATTCTGAAGTCATTAGTATTAACTAAATAACCTTTAAGAATATTTTATATCATGGTTACGAGATGTTGTGGCATGGGACTTCCTTTTAGTATGCAAAAGAGAGTGGTTATTGCTATATAAACACAGGAATTAAAATTTCCAGATTAGACAACATGCTAAAACTAAGAATATTCAACAGCTATGTCAGACATTGTCACTGCTCTACAGTCACTAAAATCTGCTTCACATACAGAAGATCCATAGAAGAGATTTCTGATGCCAGATTTTCATTTTTTTCAGTTAAAATTTCAACTTTGAAATTGAACTTTTCAAAGTTCAATTGCCATTAAATGATTGTTATTACATTGAAGGTAATATTGCTCCCTCATTAAAATACTTTTGATGTGGATGGAGGCCAGTGTAAATTCTCTGGTCACAGGTAAGAGGTAGAGCTGAATGCTGAGACTTCTTCTGAGATATGAAACAAAGAAAAGGATTTTAAATATGGGCTGAATGAATTATCACATATCTGCGTTGTAATTTTCTCATTAAATCTAAAGAATTAAATCAAACAATTTCTGGTTAAGTTATGTGTGATGGAAGAAGAGTTAAAAGGAGTAATAGAAAAAGACTTTTTTTGTCTACTTTTTTTTTTTTTTTGGCTGAAAGGAATCTTAGCATCTGTAATAAAGTTTATTATTTCCTATATTTCCTATCTGAGACACTTGGTGGCCTGAAAAGCATTTAAAGGGTGAAGAAGCTATGCTATCTTGCTAATTCTCAAATAGTGTCCTGGTGTAAGATGGAAATTTCTTTCTCTTTTACTTTTTTAAGATTGAATATTTCAAAATACAAGTGTAACAATTATGTTTATTGTCAAAACAATTATACCTTTGAATATCCCATCTTTAATGTACAAGTTTACATCTGTTGCAGATAGTCATTATTTAACAATATTATTAGCTATAGAGTCATGAGCAAATACTGGATTATCATAATATTTCAGGTTTTTTTAGCAAATGAAGCATGAAGATAATAACTATGAGTTTTGACTGATATTCTGAAACATCTAAAGGATCCAGAAGGCGTCATTTAGTGACATGTAAAGACTTTAGTCTTAACATTCTTTCTGCCATATAATTTAGTACTAGGGCTGATCAAAGCATCAGTCTAGAAGAATGATGAGAATATTGTGAATATCTTGAAGTAATTTATACTGAAATGCTAAGAATCATTAAATTTATACCAGGGCTTAATACGTATTCATTTTTATAATGGAAGAATTTGTCAAAAACTCTTAGTAGCAAACCAATATTAAAAAAAAAGAAAGTGATGGATAAATCTGTGCTATATTCTTTCTAATACATCTATTCAGTGGGCTGAAGTGAAGTTGTGGACCCAACTTGTTTGAGTTATCATATTTAAAATCTGCATCTTGAGGTTAGGTTGCAGACTTATCCAGAGGTGGGAAACTCACATTAGCAGGGTTACCAGTGAAAGCAACATCCTAAAATGTGGGAGTTGGGCTGTGTCTGGAACCATCTGGCTTCAGAAGCCAGCTCCAGGCAAAATTTTGAAATACTGCAGTCCTGGAGCTTCAAGTCCTGGATATCCTGAAGTATCTCAGATTAATTCCTGAGAAGTGCCATGAGTAAACTGTCAGGAAAACAATGGTGCGTGGTCATGTTCCATATACCATTTCAGCTCTGGAAAATGACCATTTTCAGATGGAGAATGTTTCCATGACAGTTTCTGGCCCCATACACTTTATAAAGCTTTGTCATAGCACTATGTTGGAAGTTATAACTGATGTGAAATTTCTCCTCTGCATTTCACATCCTCAATTTGTACAGGTTTCTATACTATTTACAAAGTAAACTCTCTGACAACTCAAAGGAAAAGTCAATGAACTAGGATCATATGCAGGGAGGTTTTGTAGCACATAAGATTCATAGAGATGTCAAAGAACACTTAGAAAAAATTATCACTGTGGAATGTTGGGGCTCCCCTTCTCATGGAAAGCCTGTAAGCATGTAAATCCTTCTGTAAACCTGATTTGCACTGTAAAATGTGTTTGATGACAAAGAAAATAGGAGCATACATTTTTCCTTTGCTCAAAGTGCAGCATTTGTATTTACTGTTTTCCAAACACTGACTGACTTCGTTGCAATATTAAATTATTAAAGACAGAAAATGCTGTAGAGGCTTTTAATGTCTCCTTCTAGCTATTGTTGTCCATATTTATGAAGTAACCTGAATATTTCTTCTCATTTGTGAATACATCCTTTTTTATTTTAGACTAGTGACTGATCTCCAAAAGCTACGCATGTGAAATGACAATATGAAAGCTGGAATTAAATATTTGTGTTTCAATCTGTGAAGATAAAGATCTTAATCCATTTTCTTGTCAGAATTGAAATGAGAGGATTTGTCCTTGTGTGACCAAGTAATATTCTCATTGACTCCAAGTAACAAAGTTCAACGTTACCTTGTTTTTCTAAAAAGTCAGGAGATGTAAAAAATGATAATTCCAGGCAAGATTAGGAATACAGTTTTCACATCAGCCTGGTATGCTGAACATTGTTTCTTGGTAACACTGGCTATGGACAGTGTATAGAGCCATCTGGAGCTGGCATTTCCTTCAGTACTCCATGGAGAGAAGGGGTATGCTGAGAACGCTCCATAGAAAGTGGTGCTCTGGGATTTGGTTTGGAAGCCCCATCACACCCTTAATGCTCTTTTCCTAGATAGAGGTCTAGAAGAAAACAGAGGAGGACACTGATCTCGAGACAAAACCAAAGAACAAATGCTCTTGCTAGGTCTGGGTCAATTGGGTAACTGCAGCACTGTGGGACAAGTTTCTTTCAGGGCAGGGGTACTTATTCTGTAGCCGTCTGGTGGGTTATTAACACCATTCTAGAGTACACAGCACTGTGAGATCTCAATGTATGGCTATTCCTCTATATAAATTCCTTTAAAATAAATAAAACAACTGTGATGTATGTGTATCCCTGGTCTATCAATAGTCACAATTATTTTAATGACCATTATTTAAGTTTAGCTGTGCTTTTTCTAAATAATTCCAGGAAGTCTTAAATATACTCAATATTAGCTAACAAACATTGAGCTAAGTGCCTTAGCTTTCTGAAATATTTTACCTGAATGTACTACACGTCCATGCAGTTGCTGTAGTTCAGTTAGTTAATTGCTGATTAGAAACAGCAGAGTTATTATGGTTTGCAGGTTCATTTGCATAGAGTAGGTACATTCCAGTAAAAGGTAGTTGGAGATGCTGGAATGTTTTTCAGCTGAGAGAAGAAAATAAGAAACTAAGCCTACAAACAAAGCAAACCTTGAGAAATCACATTTCTTCCACTAATAATGTAGTCAGAACTACAAAGTGATAAATTCTGCTCCCAGAATAGTTGAAGGGAAAGCTCCTGTATACCTCAGTGGTTGCCAGGTTTCACTCATAATCTTGTTTGCCACAGTTTTCTGACTCCAACTTTTATTTCTGTCTCATGTAGCCTTCCATTATTTCAGCAAATCAGACAGTTCATTTGTCAGAGGTTTTGTTAGGATTTAATCACTCTAGGGTTTTTCCCCTCTCTTTTTTTTTCTTTTCTTTTTAAGAAAGAGACAGGACAGCTATTTATTTTTCAAGAAATTACAATTATACAGCTCATTTAACAAAAAAAAAAAAGTTTTATTTGTCTTTTTTTCTAGTGAGTGCATAAATATTCACAACTTATCATAATGATTTTTAATTGTGCTTTTCACTGAAATTTGTATGTATCTTGAATTATACTACAGTGGGAGAAAAAAGATCTTCACCAGCAACTTCAGATCTGTCTTGTTTCCTGATGCCTAACATTCTTTTCATCTTTATAAGAACATTATTCTATCACAGACATTTTGTAGTGAAAGGACAATAGTTTTTTCCTTGCATGGTCCTGTAAAATTAGTATTTTTTGTGGGTGGTATTTATTTCCTTAACTGTAAATCATGTTAACTTTTAATGAGCCATCAAGGCACAATAAGTTACATTTCCTGTCTGTACTTCGATTTTTTGGGTCAGTTGCTAAGTCAAAGCAAATTAATAGCACTTCAATGAAACCACTGAAATTATGACACTTTATATAAGCTGAGGATAAGGCATTTGGTAAACAAAACATTGAAATAATGGTGTATGGCTATAGAATGAGGTCTTCTGAAAAGCTACATGAGATGAGTTGTAAGAAAGCAACATAACAAACTGTCCACTCAACAACCTGGTTTTTAAGTTTAACAATATCCTCCTTCCTGCAACTCATGTGATGCCATGCTTGTCCTCAAGCTACCATTTAAAAAAAAAAAAAAAAGAAATATTAAAGAGAATTTGAATGTAAATTTTCTCAGGACCTGTTTAATATGTGAAGCAGGAGTGGAGGAAGTGAATATGCTTGTATGATTTGTTAAAAGCTATGGTGAAATTGCTTAGGGAAA
>NW_008594281.1:155652-162583 GCF_000691845.1 Merops nubicus | reverse complement strand
TGAGTATTTAATAAAGTGAAGTGAGAAGGCAAAAGAAGTAGAAGAACTGGCCAGGAGGCTTGTAGTTACAAGCAGGGTTCATCTTTCTGACATAGATTAGTACAGACTTAACACTATTTTCTGCTGCATCCTTGGCTGTGTAGCTGGTGTTTTTTTTCCTTTTGGTAACTGTAGCATGGTGTCACAACCTACATAATTCTCTGTTCTGAAGAAGCACTTAAGGTGGAAAATTTCAAATTTATTATTTTTTTGGAAGGCAGCAATTATGTGAAAAGAAAAAATCAATCAGCATTTGTGCATATATAATAATAATAATAATAATAATGTAAATAAGTAAAGAAGTATATATAAAGACAACTGGATTTGCTATGTGAAGAAGCAGGAAGCAGCACTGATGCCCTGTGCCAAAGCAGGAGCAGTATGAGTGCTTTGTTTAATAGGATATTGCCAGCCTTTGGTCTGAATCAAGGGGGGAAAAGCCACCAATTTACCACAGGTCTTATTTTATTCATCCACAGGTAACAGGGGTTTCCTTGTTCAACATCTCTGTTGATTGTTTCAGCTTCCAGGGAGCTGGTATTGTAACTAAAGTCGATTCTGTATAATGAGACCTATGCCACCTTAATCCTTATCTCAAGCACTGCCAAGCACACCCTTCAAAGCCTGTGAAAATTCAATAAAAGCTTCTTCTAAATAGATTTTACAGTTCCATACTTTCACTCATCTTTGGAAATACCCTGAAGTTCTTCAAACATTAGATATTCTGACTTAGCTGAAATGTATTAAATACATTAAAAGAAATAGCCATAAACAGAAAAAAAAAATAATATTTTTCTTACCATTAAAATAAAGTTAAGGAAATTTCCTAATAAGCCATTAACCAAGTTTGCAAAATCCTGGATCATTAGAAAGCCGTCAGGAAGAAGTAGCTAATTGTTCCCCAGTGGGGTATGTATCGTTCTAACAAAAACAACAACAACAAAAACTATGCCAAATTGTACATATGGGTAAGTAATCAGTGTAAACATGAAATGCTGGTATTTAATGTTAATCTGAAACATTAACTTCTGCTTTTACAATAGGAGTATTCAAGTAAAATATGTGCAATAGGTATATCCACTAAAAAAAAAAGGTGCAAATGTCATAATCAGCAACCAGAATAAGAATTTCTTTTTGCCAAAATAAGGACTTACTTAATTGAATCCATATCAAAAAGTCTTTTGCATTTTTCAGCTGTTTCATAACAGAAGAGGTAATTTACTGTAGTTCTTTGCAATGACTGTGAAAGTCTCATTATAGAAGACCTGAATACATAAAAATCTCTGAACTTAGAACATAATTTGTCAATGTGACAGTCCTAAGTGGAGATTTTAAAAATCTCCTAGGGTAAATGATGCCAGATTCTTAGTAATTTCTCTTATGAGGCATTGTCCTTTGGATGTGTACCTTATGCAGGCACTGTCTTCAGAAGAGGCATGCAACAATCATTTCTTGCAAGGGAATGTTCATTTTTTTCCTGATTACAGTCTAGTCAAGCAGAGTGGTCAGAAGAGCTGCATCTCAAGATAAGTCAGAAAAATCTTTCAAAAAATTTAAAAATGGTAATACAATGCTATCTGTGGAAGTGTTTTATACCAAAGACACAGAGGATAATGGTCAGGATGTGAGACAGTTTGGAATGAAATAGTAATTCTTTCCTATAGTCAGAACTTTAACTGACAATTATTCTTCACACCATATGCGTGTCACAAGGTTCTGTTTCTGTGGATAATTCTTCACCCATTTCTGCAAGCCAGATATAAACAATTCTGACCTTTTGCCACTCCACATGAGTTTACTGTGCTAGATCAATATAGAGACTACTTAGCATTCTCATTAATTATTCCTGAACAAATTCCCTTGTTCTTTTCCCATTTTTTTCCCCTTAGCCTCTAAATGAAATCTGCTTTCTTTTTTATTTTGTTTCATCTTTGGTATATCTTTTTGAAAACACAGAAAGAGGCAAAAGTATATCAGATTTCCTAAATTAAATTACTAAGTTGATTACTTCTATGGAGTGAAGATTCTAGAGCATTAAAATCCATGTTTGGACTTTTGAATATTCTGTTTTGATTTTTCTAGCTTTTTGATTTATAATACAATTTCTAATCAAACAGGGAAAAATGAGCGTATTTTTAAGAAAACTGTAATCAACACTTCTAAATGTTTTTTATATTCAAACATTTTAGATGCAATTTTTTTAAAAAAGAGAGAAATGGCAGAGAATCAATACTTCAGATGGTAAAAAGAATGGAAAGAATAATGAAGTTAAATGAAACAATATCTATAAATATGACCTTTAATGGCATGCCATGAGGTTTATTTAAACTTTAAAAAATTGGGCAAATTACATATTGAGAAAAGAATGGCATTGATATCAATAATTAGCTGCCATTGTCTTTAGCATAGCAAAATTTCTTTTTTTTTTTTTTTGGAGAAATCATATTCTAGCACGTCTTTGTTGCATATCATCTTCAGTATGACATGAGCTTCAGGAGGGCTCATTTTCACAGATACTATAGGTTAGAAATTCACATTGTTTATAACAAAAACATTACAAACTGAGAAAAAAGTATGTCATGAAGCAGGCTCAAATAAGATGCTGACATTCAATTATTAACTAATCTAAGTTTTTGCATAGGTCAGTTTAGGTGGGTAAGTAACATGACTTTTGAGGCCTTGTCTTAAGAACAGATTGACACAGTTTTTAAAGAGATTTGGTTTAAACTGATGTAGATTCTTTAAGATTTTATGAGATCAAGAGGGTTTTTTTTTAATGTATTCTTTCTTATTTGGTTGCTTTCTTCCTCATTTTCTAGAGATGGAATAGGAAGATGAATTTATGTATGTCACTCATTTCAAATTTGTTGGTAACAGCAAAAATAAATCTCTGGGATGTTTTTGCTACAAAATTCAGTCCTCTATTTCAATGGCACCTGCAAACAAACAAGTGAGTAAAATTACATTTTCAACCCAAACAGACGGAGAAGAAGAAACTATCACACTGGGAATTTCCATGTTTATTCTTGAGAAGCATTCTTTCACTCTGAGGTTTAACTGATACCCTGGCACCACAGGATCTTCAGAAGTTCAAGATGCTCAAGTTCAAGACCTCTCCAAAGCCCCTGCTGAGCATGAATGTTCCTCAGTAAGGGGAGTTGGGAGTATCTCATTGTTAACATCAAACTTGCACCTTAAAACCTAACACTCCATAAATTAGGACAAATTTAGCCTGTAAGATTTACAAGCAATCTAAATCTAAAGGTACTTATTCCTTGTATTTTCAGGATACAAGCAGAACCTCAGGATCCTTCTGAATAGATGCTAGACATTTTGACTATTATTATGAGGGCAGAACACTTCACTTCGTTATACAGAACTGAGCACTTCTTTTCTTTTGGGCACTTAAAGGTCCTCTGTGCTGAGGAAAATAATTACTAAACTACTATCAATCACACTGATAATATCAAAAAAAATGGTTTTGAAAATTCTATGTACTTTGAATTTGCACCTAAAGGCAATAAATGGCATAGGAATGTTTCTGGTCTTTGTGAACAGGTTCTAAGTTCTACATCAACATTTTCTATACTCTATATAGTCTTGGAAATGTCATCGAAGAAGGACAATTCAACTTCATGGAGTAATTCCTAAAACAATACTGGTCAACAAACTTCAGGAAAGTTTATATAAGTATAGCTGTCTTGTATTGGTGGCTCTGCTGGAAGTAAAAAAAAAAAAAAAAAAAAAAAAAAAAAAAAATCCTACAATTATTCAAAAATCAGCCTGAATGTTGTTGCACAGAAAAATCATGGCTTGAAGTTATGCAATTTAACAAATAGAGCTACAAGCAAAAGAGAAGCCCTTAAAAACCAAAATCCCTGTAGCAGGGATTTGTGGAGTGTTTAAAGGAAATTTGCATTCTAACACATTTTTCCCCCCTACTTCCTGAATAAGAATCTCCCAGAACAATCCCACTTCTCTGAGCAAACCACTTCAGTTTTAATCAGTGCAGAAGTCCTGTTCCTAGCTGCATAAATGAACCACTTAGAAAAGGACTTTCACAACAGCTAATGCCTGTTGCCTTTAACAAATGACACACTTTTTGATTACAGGATGTGAATGAAGTTTTGCATAGAAGTTAGTCAGCAAATACTGACTCAGGGACTGTTCTGTACATTGAGTATAATTTCTAGCTAAACAAAAGACACTGATTCTTTCCCTGTTGTAATATAAAATTCAAAGATATTTCTAATTATAATTCTGGGGGTTTTGGTGGTTTGGGATTCTTTTTCAACTGTGTGCCACATTCACACACTATAAGGGGCTTGGCTCTGAAAAACATCAGGCTTGTAACAGATGTTTAGAAGAGGAAATGTATAAATAATGAATGCCATTTTGAAGAGCTCCCTATAAGTGTTAATATCAGGTACATGCAAATTCAACAGAGAGGGGAAGTCTAAATGATGTAGAATGCGTAACCTTGAAAGATAATTTGAAGAAGGAACATCTTTTATGTTGAGATAATTTAAACAAATACATTTATCCCCTCAGATGAGTTCATAAATGAATGCATTTAGTACTGAGAATACCAAAGTGCTTGGTTTTGTCATGAAGATGGCTGGACTTCAAACAAATCCACTCCAAAGTTCAGGATGCAGAATGCTGCAGGGACAATTTTGTGCATACTGTAGCCAGATTTTTAATAATATTCCTGGCAAACATGAATTTGAAAGTTTAGAAACTCTCAGTATTTCCTCTTCAGTGTGGTACACTAATCTTAGGATTAAAATTTTACAAAGGACTCAGACCTCACTGTGTTCTTAATAAAAACAAAGTTCAAAACACCATTGTATTTTGCATGTAGCAAATGCAGAGCAAAGATCATTACCAGGGCAAGATGAGTAGATAATTTTACATTATCAAAACTTCTGGGTTTGTCAACTATTTTGAGTTCACATTTGCAATATTAGGGGGAAAAATAAGAGTTAAAATTATAAGTTAAAAATTATGCCAGGATATATGCCATCTACCTGGAAAAGGCTTAATAATTAACATGATGTTCTTTCAGTAAGGATTGACATCTATAGCTGCAGACAAGCTGCCTCAAATTGACTTTTCTAATGGCAAAATAGTGCCCTTTAAAATAATAGTGTTATATATTCAGATTTTACTGGAAGATTTATATTTAATGTGGTTACTTCTTTTTGAGTGTATGGAGTTCTTAGAACTTAAATGCTATTGGTTAGACCTGATAAAGATTAACATTTCTACACGTTTACCTTCTTGTAACACAAATTAACATTAACACGTTGGAAGAATTAGATTATTGAGTTCTAATTTATTAATTAATTTATCAATATTTTCGTGCAGGAAGTTTGAGGTCATTGGAGAGGTACTGTTTTAGTCAGACCTACTTCCTGTAAAGTTTACACTGTCCCACCAAGACTCAGCTGATTTTGGCTCAGTGAATGGCTGTTGGGAAATTGTCCTCAGAGCATTATTTGAAGTCACAACAGTCTTA
The DNA here is from genome assembly GCF_000691845.1 of Merops nubicus. Taxonomy (NCBI): domain Eukaryota; kingdom Metazoa; phylum Chordata; class Aves; order Coraciiformes; family Meropidae; genus Merops; species Merops nubicus. Next base: position 157,023 of record NW_008594281.1, on the reverse strand, counting down.
GTGATAAATTGTTTTATTGTGAACTTCATGTCTAGCATGTTGATTCTCTTTCTAGAGAAGTTACATTGCTGAAGCCCGTCATACATTTAGTTACCTGCCTGACAAGTTGTCTATTTAACAAGAGAAAAACATTCTGACTGTGATTGATGGTGCAGCTGCCCCTTTGCAGTGATGGGGACAATGAGCCAAGTCGAAGGAGATCTGGCTACAGCATGGCACTTCTCTCTGTACTGCTGCTTCCTCGTTTCTCTTCATTTGGATAAGAAGGCTTTGCTTTGAACACACTTATTCCCACAGTCTCCTATCTACCAACCACTGTTCTCATTTCTTTCTTCTTTTTTACTTTGAAGTTACTTTACAGACATTACTCTGTGCTGGCCTACATTAAAGAAAAGTTTTTTTAGTAATTCCTATTATGTGCTCTCCAAGTCAAGGATAACAGTTTTAAAAATAAGAGCCATTGGTAAGGACTGAATAGTGTCATTCACCCTCCGGCTTCACTTTCTCTCTGTATTGTGACATTTTGTTTCAGTCTGTTTCCTCTGCGCTGATTTCTCTGGTATTCTGCCTTGGCATGTGTCTTAACTTTACAGAGAGGCCACGGGCACATTGAGGGAGCACAAAATTTGTCCTGAAACTGCTGTACTAGTTTTAATGTATTTGAGAACATGACTTTCAAATGAAGAGGGCACAATCACACACTTGAGTTCATCTGCCTAGGAGGCTGGTGGTTAAACCTGAATAACCATCACTGTCTCTTCATTGTCTGCACAGCTCAGCTGATAAGGAATTCTGCAGCTGGTATTCTCCAAATACAAACTTTGCATCCATGAGAACTTATGGTCATCAAAATCTTTGTTTTAGACTGTCTCCAAGCGAGTGAGAAGTGCCATGTTTATGTTCATTTGAATGTTTCAGCCGTTCTTCTGGTATTTTAAAAGACATTCCCACATTAAATTCCTTCTGGTTTACAATAAGCCTCAAAATACAATGGAGAGACTGGGGGACTTGATTAAGCTTGTCCTGTCTTTAAAAATTTAAGTGTTTTTTTGGCAAACAGGTGAAGGAACTGTATTGCTAAGAAGTATTTATCTTTGCTATATGCAGAAAAATTAACTGTATGGTATGCTTCCTCTCTGGTGAGAAGTGATAACATTGTGATGGGATTTAGAACTGGGACAATTCTTTCCTAGTTTCATTTAAAAACTCCAAAAGATTTCTATGCAACAGGTCATTTTAGCTGTATAGACTTTACTCATAAAATACGTGGTCTTTAAGGATGAAAAATCTATTTTGTCTCTAAAAGGGAGACTGAACTGCTGACCCGTCACACCTGCAGGTTGACAGAGGAGCATGAAAGACAGCATTCCT
>NW_008594281.1:153787-155642 GCF_000691845.1 Merops nubicus | reverse complement strand
GCACTCCTGCATGTTTTCATTCCTAGATATGAACGGAATTACAAATTAAATAAAAAGATCCACCATTTCACAGGCAAAATGTGAATTCTAGGAAATGACACTTAGGTGCTAGAAAGTGTGCTAGTAATACAGTGAAGCTGACAATGCAGCATCAGTGTGATGAAACAAGGTTTGCAGTTCACTTTTCCCTTCTCTTCATTTGGAACAGCACACACTGGAGCTTTTCAGTTTGTTCTCTTTGCTGACACACTGAAGCTCTGGGGTTAAACCCCCAGCCCTGAATGAGGGTTTGCATCTGGATGATGCCCACAATCAGGCAAGAAAGCCCCTCCTGACTGGTTTTCACCCATGATCTGGCCAGCCTTGGGTGGGAACTGATGAGGAGATCACCACCAGGTGCCCCCACCTTCCACATTAACCTGGAGGTGGGTCAAGAAGCCACCTCTATAAGAACTGACTCTGGTGCTGCTGGGGCTGTGAGGTCTGTTTATACAGTGTTTATGCTGTGTGGGGATTCTGCCTATTGGAAGGGTTCCTTGACTCTTCATGGCAAGTGGAGTTCTCAGGATGGTGTAGCAAGATCATGAGTGTCTCTCTGGAAAACTGCTACATAACTAGATGTGGAAGAATTTTTTGACTTTTTGACTGACTCCATCTCCCATGGCTTGGTTCCTGGTTCAGCTTGCTCCCTTCTTCACACAATATGCTGTGGGTGAGTGCATTGACTTGTTCCTCCTTCTGGTTGTCTGGCACTTTGGATCTCTGGGGTTTGATGTGGTAGTAGAGGGAGGAGTCTGACCGATGATCTGACTGTTAATGATAATATCATTCTATATTGAGCAAGTGGTCAGCAGAAGACCTGTATTGTTTCCTCTTTTAGTGGCAAAACACACAGCAGGGCTACATTATGATCCTACTCTTTTAGAAAATGATAAGGAAAAGCTAGAAAGAAAGTGAGTTGAGTAACGGAAAATAACAAGGAGATGGATGTTTTGTAAAGATGAAGTGAGAAAGAAGATGAAGAAATAGAAAACTTAAAAGGTTGGAAACACCTTTCGAGATTAAATTATTTCATTTGCTCAAGATAAATAATTGTTACCCTCTTAGCACAAGGTTAATTTATCTGTTTTCTCTTGAAGATTTCCCAAACACCTATAGATTTCTTTCAATATTGCTCTGACACCATTATTCACTGTCTTCATTCTCACAGGGATGCTTGGTTCTGTGTGCAAAGTTTTTCTAGGTTAATTAAATATTACAACAATAAAATATTTGTATCAATTATAACACTCTCTTTAGAACATTCACATCATGAACAACATGAAATACCTCAAGCGTATTGGAGATTACATCACTGACTGAAGTCTTTTTAAACCCAAGAGCACTATATTAGTTTCCTGCTTCATAATGGTCTCATTTGTAGTTTTTACATTATCTGTGACTATTCAGGAAAGTGTTGTTGTAGTTTGATCCCTGGAAACAGTAAAACAATGCTTGGAGAACAAGTGAAAAGTACAGTTCAAATGGCAAGAATAGCTAGAAAAGGAATCTAGAACAAAACAGAAAATGTTATGACCCTGTAAGCTTATTTGCTTACCAGAAATGCTAGTATTTTAAATATCAAAATTTTAACTTACGTCTCCCTATACAGGATGTAAAGGATAACTCTATAAAGAGATATTTCCCTATATTTCTAAAAGGATATGGAGAACTTTCACAAATTATGCTGGAAGACACTCCAAGCTACTTCAGCAATTTCCACGCAAGGACAGAATAAACTGGCAAGATTTCTTTATTATGGAATAAAGATGAGGAGAGTGTTTAGCAAATGTGTTGCATTAAATGGTGCACAGAG
>NW_008594281.1:45045-153756 GCF_000691845.1 Merops nubicus | reverse complement strand
GAAAGAGGAGACAGTAATTCTTCATTTCTAATACAGAACAAGCAGGCACCCAAAGAAATTGCTCGGTAACAGCAGTAGAAAAGTCTTTTAATGACACAAATTAATTTCTTTGTCATGGAGAGTTATTGTAATCAAAATTATAAAAAATATAAAGAAAAACTAATGGATTAAAAAAAAAAAAAAATTGTAAGGTCCACAGATAGTCCACATGCAAATGTTGACCAGGACATCTTTAAACTGTCAACTTCTGGAAAGTATGAGGGAAATTTAAAAGTTAAGGAGTCATAAATCCATCACATAGTTAAACATTTACTATTAGCTACCGTTGTAAAAAAGAATCTTTACGTGCATCATCGGTATGATTCAGCATGGATGTCTTTATACTCACTAGAACACAAATTCATCAATATGCTTAACTGCCAGTTGCATGTCAAGAAGAGTTTGGCATCAGGTGTGATACATTATAATTTAAAATCTGTATTAATGACTTAAGGGAGATCTTGGCTCTTACAAAAACTGGAGTATTTGCCAGAATAAGAATGGATTTAATGTCCACAGAACTAATTGGAATAAAATAGAATAGCTTTTATAGACTTTCCTAGTCAGAACATCTAATTCTCCAAAGTGCATCACAGACTAACTGTATAGAAATGAGCAGTGTAATAATTGTCAGCATATGGTGCTTCCTCTGTGGAGTGAGCAGTGCTCACCTGAAGCACTCTGTGCCACACATTCTTGCACTGTGACTGGGAAGGCTGGCCAAGATCCTCAAATGGACTCTTCTTTTTTTCTCTCTAATTGAGAAATAAAGACTTTACCTTCACCTTGTCCTTCAGTTACTAAATATAGCTTGAAATATGTTCAATTCTGTGCTCCTAAAGTTATGCTCCTGTTCAACCCTATCTCTTGATTATAACCATATTTTTTTAAATGTGTATTAACTTGGGAAAGATATTATGCTGAAGCTGTAGACTGTATAGGAATTAGTAGGTAAAGACTTCTTGTCAAAAGCTGCGACAACCTTAAGTATGATGTGGGAAATATCAAAAAAAGGAAATATGACGGAGTCCTGCTTGATTCTTGCAGCCACTGCTTGGAAAAACAGGTTGCACACCCATGACAGAAATAGTTGCAAGGAGCTGGGCAGGTCATGCCCCAAAAAAATTGCTACAAGTACAGTAGAATCTCACCCAATACAATTTGAATTCAGAATTATGTTTTTCATTCTTCTGGCACCAAAGATATCCTTTTGTACACCACTTTGTGTCCCTTCTCTGAATGGCACAGAACTGCATTTAATACATGTTGGCTGCAATAACTTCCATTTATGAAACCAGAACTAATTTTTCCTGAAGGATGAACAATGTTAAAGCTCAGATATTCAATTTCCAGTTTCAGAAATAAGTCAGTTATCCTTATGATTAGTACGGGAGAAATTTATTTATTCACACTGAAAAATAAAACGTAGGCATTAATATTTGTATTCCAGTCATGTTATTTTAAAAATATATATCACTGGAAGTAGAAGCAGTGATGCTTTCCATTACAAAATATATGCTACGAAATGGCTGATGGAGTTGTACAACAAAGTTAACAAAAAAAAAAATTAGGAGTAACTATTAAAATAATAAAATGCAGAAGAGTTTTGTGCAGACAAGGGTTATGATATTGAAGTAAAGAAGCAGAAATATACTTGTCTATCTACTTTAAAAACCCCCAAACCTGATGGTAACTTTTTCTCCATATAACTTTTGTCATTTGCAACAGCTGTTAAAAACAGAAAGATGATGAGTGGGGTGGAAAGGAGATATTTTGGGATCTCCATACAAATAGCTTAACTCAATAATGGAGACAGTTTGGAAATCCTTGATGTGAATCATAAGTGCATATTTCAGTCTGGTGATAACAAGGAGTAAATTAACATGCTCAACCTGCTCATTTGAATCCAAGAACATTTAGCCAAGCTAAAAACCAGTCACCTTTCACCTGACCATTTCCCACTCCCAGTAAAAGGAAGACAGGAGACAGAACATTTTTCTTTATAGCAAGTGCAAATTAAAGTTTTATCCAGAGCATAAAATGTTTTATCCATAGTATTTCAAAACCATATTAAAACTTGCATGCTTTTGGCTGCCTCTTCCAAATTCCAAAAGAAAAATGGTATTTCCAGTTGTTTTCACGTTCCTCAATTTAGGTGCATAATACTACAATTTGTAAGCAGTACCTAATTTTATGGCATTGCCAGTGGCCAGGTCTTAAATAAATAATACTTTTTTTTCTGCAGATACATTATCCCTTTATGTTCTTTTGCAAATAAACATGCAGGTAGGACAATAAAGTTTTTGTAGCACAACAGCAAATCTGACAAGTGTTTGTGATCATAGTTATTGGAAGCATGAATATGTAACTTATTTCTTGTAGTCTAAATTGTCTAGAAAGTGATTAGAGAAATAAAAGCTAAATGTGTTTAAAAGTTATCTTTATACAGTCATGCTTGTCAAAATGTACATTTGGCAGTTAATCATATTCTAGAATAAATATCAGGCTTAAATCCATCAATCAATGTCTTTCTTGTTTAATTTTGTCACATCAACAGCATTTTGGTAGTTTATAATGTTCCAAATAATTTTATTTTTACACAACATCAGTCTGTTTTCCATTAGTCTCTGCTCTTTTAGAACATGTATTAGAGCTGTAAACTAATTTACACACAGGAATAAATATGCCTAAAACTGTTTGAGAAAGCAGAAGCAGACATGGCAGTGATTTTCTTTCATATTAGCTGTGAAGAGAGAAAGTATAGACAATATGAGGTCTATAATATCAGTGACATTTAAATAGTTATTTCCTGTGGGGAAGAAGTAACTTAGATTTTGGGCCCAGAAGTCTTGGTAGCATCTCCTTTTTGTTGTCTGCCATTTTTTCCCTTGCATTTCTGTGATGTCGTTTCACCCTAAATTTGCTAGACAGAGGCTCTAAATTATTTATATAAAGCTCTCAAATTGGGAAACACTTCAGCTTGTCCTAGTTAATTTTAAAATTAGCGTGTGCTACTTAGAAAAGTATTGAGAATTGTTTGTTTTCCTTGAAGTCTCATAAACAATAAGCTGATTTATTAGGGATACAGAATACCAGAGTCCCTCATGAACGTCAGCTAGGTCTGGGGTGCTCAGCCCTTCTACACAGTAGCTATAATTATTCTGGAGAATTAGCCAGTTTCCTGAAAAATATTCTTAATACATGACTCTCTCTTGCTCTTTTGTTTATTCATTCAGTGGTTTTCCTCAGTTTCTCTGATTTTCACTGCAATACAAATCACTCTTTAGAGACTGTTTTACAGTTTTACATCAATCTCTCTTGTGCCAAATGAAAACATTGATTAGACTATATTTTGCTAAATGACGGGTTTATAATGAAAAATATTTATCCATAAAGCCTCCTTTTCCCTATACTCAGGTTAAAGTCAATGTCACATTTTGATGGTGACTGCCAACACTGGATATTATGAGAGATTTGAGAGACTTAAGAGTATGGGAAAGTTCTCTCCCACCTTCTTTCTTTATGTATTCGAACAATTTAAATTTTAACTGTTTTCAAAACTCATGACTTGGGTAGACTTCAACTGCTCGTGAACTAACAGCATTTCACTAACAGTTCTGAATGGCCTGTTTTGTGTTTTATGATTATATGGTTTTGCAAATTGCTGGGCACTTGCTTGGAGCTATCTTATATGCAAGAAGTTATATATCAAAAGACAGCAGATGATTCTAATAACTCCTGGGTCAATGTAAACAAAAGTATAGGGATTGCATACTGATAGCTTTTTCTTGCTGTCTTCAGCTCTTGAATTTAGTAAGACACTGAAACAGGCTGGTTTAAGATGTATGAAGGGGGAAAATAATCCCTTTTTGCTCTAAAAGAGGTGTAATAATGTTTCTTTTTATACTTCTAAGGAAGTATACAAAACTTTTATAAAGGTTTTTCTTGAAAAGAGACTCTATATGCTTTTCATGTGCAAGTAGCAACCTTATACTCTTATCTGGAAAGGGGTTTGTTTAATTTGTTCTAAAAAAACCCCAATAGTAGATATCTTTTAAAAATAAAATGTTTCTTTTTATACTTCTAAGGAAGTATACAAAACTTTTATAAAGGTTTTTCTTGAAAAGAAACTCTATATGCTTTTCACGTGCAAGTAGCAACCTTATATTCTTATCTGGAAAGGGGTTTATTTAATTTTTTTCTAAAAAAAAACCAATAGTAGATATCTTTAAAAATAACAAAATTAAACCATTTTGCAAGTTCCTGGTAGTAGCTTACTAGGAACTTGTCTAATTCTCCTCCCCAGTGTATATGGAGTGGGACACATTTTTAACTGAATGCTCCCATCCACGTCTTGCAAAACTGCAGTCTTATTCACCACTAACACAAACTTTCCTAAGGTTAAATCAGTATTTCTTTATTTTTGAGAGTTAAAGAAAGAGCTAGCACACACTTTGAAGTAAAAAAGTAACAACTGGTCCTCAAATGCAAATTTTTAGGAGGTGATTAAAAATTTGTGCTAACTTTCATCTGCTACTATAAAAGTTTGACAAAATTACAGGCCTTTATAAATGACTCTTTGGAATGAATCTCAATATCCAACTTTAAATTGCAATTTTAATTAAGAAAATGATGGAAATGTGAAATCTCTAAGCTGACCACTCAGGTTGCATCTAAAACAGCCCTTAAGGATATGACTAAGATTTAAATTCACTATAAAGATAATAAGGTGCTAAGTATTTTACTTGCATTTTTAAAGAAGTCTTTTTAAAGTGCAGCATAAGGCCGAACATATTTGGGAAGGTGGTGCAATGTTCCAACGTAATGACTTACCTTCAACCAAAATGTTATGCACTATGTAGTTATGGACTTTATTAAAAGATATTTATGACATGTTATCATTGCTTTAAGCCTAGATTCTAGAAATGGTTTTGCCTGATGTGTAAGGTACATTCAGTGCATTTTTATAATAATACATTATACCACTAACATATTACCATTATTATGTAATTTACTATCAATACCTCTTCCCCTTTGTACAACTTTGCACAGTGGTGCCAACTAAAAAGACTAGTTATGTTTGTGAATGGTTGACTGTCTGTTTTTTTAGCTTTTAATTTTAGCACTAATGCAATTTTCTTAGTTTATCCTACCCAGTTACAGATTTGAGATGCTCTTTAACACTTAGAATAAGTATATACTCAATAGTGTATGCTTTAAGTAGCTAGTTAGCCAGGAAAAAAAAGGAAAGCTAAAAGCAGAAATAACAAAGAAAGAAGATACCACACAATTAGTTGAGCTTGTTATTATGTTAAACATCTTTACTGCCCTGTTTAACTTGAATAAATTTAATTTGATGTATGAATTTTCTTTTTATACATTATAGTAATAATTACAGTTTAACATAAAGTATTTATATAGCACTAACAATATGACAGGTACTTAACAGCTTGGAAAAAAGTAATAACCATCAAAGGTTTACAGCTGAAATAGACATTGTGAAGACAAAGGATAGTATATAAGTGTTAGGAGGGACACAAAGAGGAAAAATGCTGCTACAACAATTGCTTTGTCTTTTATTAAACTTAAATCAGTGCAGTTAGATTTTTGTTTTAAAAAAAAAAAACTTTAACACTACTAGTATACAATATGACCATATGATGAACTTTCCAGCTATAGTGCCCATTTACAGCAACCTTCCAGCTGCATATATTTTGCAGCCAGTTTTAGTAGCTCATCACTTCATGTATATCAAGTAACAGTGATGCTTATACTATACATTTAGTGTGTCTCTATTGTTGACTGAAATGCTTTATTATGTATTAAATCGATACTTCATATTTTCCATCTGAAATTGCTTAGCTTAAAGTGTATAATCAAGTGTATAGGTTTCATATAAGTATCCAACATGTAAGTTTAATAAGATGTGCTAAGTCACTAGAATCATGAACTTCCCTGAATTTGCATGAAATGAGCTATCCTTATGACAAAATGTTGTTAAAATAGTGTCTTCTGTTTCTTGCTTGTGGACTTCTGCAAAATCAGTCTTGAACGTAGAAGGCAAAACAATGAGCTCAACCTGCTGGTAAACGTCTGGGAAGCTGTACTGTACAACTTGGACAGCTGAAGAAATTCTTGTGATGGTTGAGGCTTGTGGTTCTGAAGCTGATAAAATCTGTTCTGTTATAGTCATACATGACTGTAATGAATTGACTTTTTGTTTGTATGTTCTTAGTGTTGGTTGGATTTATTTACAATTTAATGAGTAACATGAAACCCTCACGGACAGTGGGGAGACTAGGGAGATTTGTAGGGTGGATACTGATCATGCTTAAGGATTAGCTTTAGCAGTTTGTGAACTTGGGAAAATAAAAGTAAGAAAAGGTGGTGAGAGCCTTCTGCTCCTGCAGAGAGAACATGAAACCAAAGTGAGCACCATCATGGCTTAGAATTGACAGAAGAAATGTTCTGGCAGTCAATAAAATGAGAGCAGAGACATGCATCTCAAAAAGACAGTGAGTTAGCAGGCAAAAGTGTAGAGGGAAAGCCATGTCTTATAAGGACAGTGTTTAGAGGAGAAAAGCTGTTTGTAGTCCATTTTCATCTTTGTCCTACCTTGCCTAATGTCTTTGGGTTTCTCCTTCTATAAGATTTACATATGATACAACCTGACTTTACATTTTAATGTATACTTCAGTCACCTTTGAGGAAACAAACAGAAAAAGTATTCCAGAAAGATTCTTCACAATACTTTAGCTTAGGTTCCATTCCAATAATGGTGAAAAGTAATAGTATCTCAGTATAGTTACTCTTTGGCTTGCAAATTTAACTTTACCACTGATTTAATCCATATGCTATTTTGTTTCACCCAGACACTTTCTGGGTGGCTGTGATCAGGGTCATGACTGTCACAGTCATGTGAGTCCTGTACGAAATTCTAAAAATTGTCAGTCTCTTACTACATGCTTCAGTATTTATGTATACAGCCATCTCAAAGATGATGAGGGAAGTCCATCAGATCTGTAAATGGCTGGTGATGGGTATCTAAATGCAAAAAAAAAAAATGACTTTTGAAATGGCGGTAACAATATAAATTATACAAAGTTTCACACCCTTCTCAAAAGTTCTGTGGAAATTGTGATTCTATTCTTGATTCAGTTTCTGGTTGAAACTATTCTTTGATCACCTGGAGAATTATTTCTGTATTCTTGGCCAGGAAAGCTGGAGAATATCCTTCACAATCTGCCACATCATTAAATTCCTTTTGGCAGAATATTGTTCCCTGGAAACACGATCTTGCTGAGGCTTAGTCTTAGTATATTGTAGTTTTATCTATATTGTCTGTTCTGTAAAAACATACACAAGAGCTCAGTAAGAAATAAATAGCAGAGCAGTCTTCAGAGAGGCTATACAGTTCCTGAGTACCAAGTCATTTATGAACATAGAATTCAAATTAAGTATGTCTAGGTTTTGTTTTTCCCACCTTTAAAGCTTCAGATGTCAAGACAGTTGCTTTCAGAATTGTTCCTTTTTGATCTTTTTATACCAAATGCTCAGTACACATACTCAATAAAAGCTGGTACAAATTTTCTAGCATCAATAGGAAAACGATGCTTTGCACACACTGATGTTCCTTCCTGCTCCTTTGTTTTCAACTAGCTACTTCACATCTTTATTCACCTCTGAAAGTTAATCTGGAGGAAAAGAGAATCATCCTTCGCCACCAATATTTGGATCAATAGTTCACATTTTTCAGAAACAGCACTGCAATTTGACAATGTCTGCCATTTCCTCCAAGTGTTCATCCCATGTGTATTAATTTTTTTCTTTTACAATAATTTTCCCACAAGAGTAGGATATTCTTTCTTCACTTTTCTTGACTCTCTCTGTCTTCACAGTTGAAGCAGATTACTTTTGTTTATTGTGACTTTCTGCTTTAATGTGTTTAAAGTATAAAGAGTTGTTTGGAGTGAAATAAGTAATGACTTAGTTACCCAAGTGTTTCAGAGTGGATGCAGCTTTGCTGTTTCAGACAGATTGTATTTTTACTCACTCCAAGAACCCCTACTTAGTATTTCACTTTCCTAGAAACTAATTCTACTAGCTTTCTGATATAGTTCCTCGTTTAACATATTACTCAGAGCAAAAAGCTGATGATAGTGGTGGAATTTGATATGGTATTACTAAGACAGCAGTATGACCTGTCAAAAATCTGGTGTTATTTCTGCTTTCTATGTCTGTGGTGATTTATTTCCAAAAGGGAGAAACTCTGGATAGTCTGAAAATTATTTTCATGCTACATTAAGTAATCAAGCCTGTAATCCATATCTCTCTCAGGTTACTCTTGTTCTTGACAGATATTGTATTGTAATTTAGAATTCCACTTGTGGATTATTTCTATGTTGAAGAAAAATCATTTTGATATAGCTGATAGGTCTGGGGACATAAGTCTCCCCTACTTATCTATCTGAGGTGCTCTGAATTACCACCTGGTAGCACTCTGACTGAATAGAAAACACAGGCTTCTAACTCATGACTAGTCAAACTGTACCCAAGTGTTCTAACAGATGAAAATAGAGGAGATAATAAAAATTCTACATGTTTAAGTGTCTTCAAGTTTCCACAGGTTTCTTCTCTGCCATCCACTCACTTTTGTTTGCAACACACTATTTTAAAATTACAGACCTGATGTGTAATCTCTATTCAGTTCTTATCTGGAGCTATACTGAAAAAATTGCTTTAACCCTATTTTGCATCAAAACAGAGTCAACGCTTCCCAATGTTTGTTAAAAGAAAAAAAAAAACACAGAAGAAAATGCATGTGCATATCCATCTGTACATAGTGAGAGTCACTGGCTACATCCTTGTCAAGTCTTCTATACATCCAGCCTCAGATTCTTGCTCAGTCTGATTCTGGCCAGGGAGTCAAGAATCCAGTTTCCCACATGTCAGGGAAGTGCTCTGATCATAGTGCTGTTGCTTACACACAAGTTTCTGACAAAGAATATTTGGTTTTGGTTTTGTTTTCTTCCCCAAAGTACTGGATATTTTCCTGTGGAAAATTACTGTAGCTCAAATTCTATGTATCCTATGCATTCTATGCATTTTCTTTTGCCTCTACTCCTATGGACAGCATACTTTGCTCTTTTACTGTTACTCGTATTTAAACTTAAGAAGCACATATACAGCTGTTCTCCTTGCACCTCCTGCTTCCACCCCCTCGAATTTTCATTGCATGTTTCTTCAAATAATTTCAGGGTAATACATTTTCCTTTATGCTCTGCCTGATCACACTTGAAAAATGTAATAGTAAGTCCAATAAAACCAGACAGAATAGCTTCTATTGATATCAGAGGAATACTTACCATTTATTCTGTAATTTTGTCACCTTCTGACATCCAGTAGAACTACTTATTTGACTGGAGTATGGACAATGTTAATCAATTCACATAGCAGTGTAGCTTAGAAATTATACTTTATACACTAGTTTGTTCATTTTTTTCCTCTTAGTTTTATTAATGATGTCCATTCCTGCGGGCCGGCTAGTAGCGTGGCAAACAAGGACCTTGTTGATCTCTTACAAAGTGTTTTGATTTTTTTTTTGTTTGGCTGCTTTTCACACAAGGTTGGAAGCTGGAAAAGGTCAACTGGTCCAACCCCCAAGCTCAAGCAAGTGCTGGTTGCACATGACCACATCCAGGCTGCTTTTGAATTATCTTTAAGGAGGGAAACTCCATAAGTTCCCCAGGAAACCTGTGCCAGTGTTTGGTTGCCCTCATGAGAAAACTGGTTCCTGATGTTCAGACAGAACCTCCTATGTTTTAGTTTGTGTCCATTGCCTCTTGTCCTGTCACTAGGCAACACTGAAAAGAGCCCGGCTCAATCATCTTCCATTAGCTGTTTATAGATGTTGGTAAAATCTTTGAGCCTTCTCTTCCTCTGGCTGAACAGTCCCACCTCTCTCAGCATTTCTTCACATGAGGTGCTCTAGTCCCTTCATCTTTGTGGCTCTTCACTGAGCCTGTTTCCAGAATGCTTATCTCTCTCTTGTACTGCCCAGAACAGGACACAGAACTGTAGGTGTGGCCTCTTTAATGCTGAAAAGAGAGGAAGTATCTCCTCCTGAACTTGCTGGCCATGTTTTTCACATTGTTTGTGTTATTTTTTAATGGGGTTGTTGCAGAGGCACAAGATACCCATGAGTATTCATGTTGCTGGGTAGATTTTTAGGGCACAGGTGCCTTAGAAAGTAGCTGAGGAATTTCATCGATTCTGGGGGAAGAAATTGTGGTTTACTAAGCGTGAAGCTCCTTGCAAATCCATTCATCTATTTTCCAAGAATTTCATAGAAAATAAGGTCTTCTAGATTATAAAGTAACAGTAAGTATTCCAGTGTGTGAATTGCAGGGAGCAAGCTCTCAGAATCTAAATCCAGAACCCCAAAGTGGTTCTGTTTCAGTCCAAACATCTGCCCTCAGTAGTCCACAGCTGAGTCCTGGATTCTCTGTATCAGCTAAATGTTGGAGTTCTGATGATAGTTTAATATATTATCTGTAAATCTACATGGGAGTTTGTTTATATGTGATAGAATTATAGATGACTGAGCTACAATAATAGTGCTAAAGCCCTCCTGAGTAGATGGTTTCTATTGTAAATCCTGCACTTTTTCTAACATAGGATGATAAACTGTGCTGAGACACTGTTAAAGGCAAACATTCATTTGTTTTTCATATTATATACCATTTCATCTCTTTGTTAAAGGATAAGCTTCATTTAAGTTAAATTTATTTGAAGTAAAGGTAGTGTCCAAAATCACTTGAAGTAATATGCCTTATTGTAAAATAGTACACTTTTTTTAACCTTTATTTGACTTTCTTAGTCTAAAAATTTCTGGAAGAAAGCCTAATTTTGTAGAGAGTAGGCAAATTAGTATGAGCAGAGTCACAAACTGCCAAAATGAGATTAATTTTCTGGATGTTTAAATGAGACGACTTCAAAAAGTTGTGATTTATTCTGGAAGTATGAGTTTTGAGAGGTACAGGACATTCAGGTCTTTAAATAATATCTCAGAAGTGACACATACTGCACAACACCTTTATAAATAAAACATCCACGAGTGTGGACACTTCATTTTGTCAGTTTTGTTCTGTTTCTGAAGTCTATGCCGAAACTCTTCTCTTTCCTGCTGTATTTCTTAATTTGCATAATGACCTGATGCATTAGCACAGCAACCTGTAAGGAACTGAAAGGAATGAAAAGCCTGTTAGAAACACTGGGACATTTATTCAGTGTAATTTTAACTGGTGCTTCATATTGGAAGAACAGCTGGGAGGCAGAGTGCTCAAAATGCAGATCATTTCTGGATATTTCTTATGCAATGTATCATCTAACATGTTGCTTTTTCCTTGCTTCATCTAGTCTCCTTAAAGAAATACCAGCTGAGTGAACCTCTTTTCAAAACATTTCAATACAAATTTTCCATATATTGTCATACTTAAGACATGCAGGCAGTAAATTAGAATATCTGCCGGAAACCTAATCATTCATATATAATGGAGATTATTTAGCTTTGTATTCTATTCATTCAATTATTTACACCCCAGGAAAGGAGCTTGCTCATCAAGCATGTCCATCTTTATTTTCAGCTCACCAAGAAGTGAAATTCACAAGTTTAAGAGGTAGGATAAGAATGATGATAGCGAAACTTCCTTAGATTTCAATACAATGGTTTTGAATGTCTCAGCCTTAGATGAACAGAAGACTAGACATAACTCTTTCACTTCAGCTTAAGAGCTTGACAAACAGATTCATACACTGCAGAAACTAGAAGATCTCTAGGGAAAGTAAAAGAATTTAAAGTAGTTTTGGCTTACATAGTTTATTTAGAGTAAGTTAAGTTTGGAAGCATGGAAATTAGTCCAGGAAAGTCCCAAAGAGAGAGGAATTTGGGAAAATTACTAGTTATCCCATGCAGGAAGGATACAGAATCAAAATGGCTTTGGAAATTTGGAGGTCACCTAGTATTACCTCCCCTGCTCAAGCAGGACCACCTAGATCCCGTTGCACAGGACCATGTCTAGCCAGTGTTGGGATATCTACAAGGATAGAGACTTCACAACCTCTCTTGGCAAACCGTATGAGTACTTGGTCACCCTCACAGTAAAAACATGTTTCCATGTTTTCTGATGGTCAAATGGAACTTCCTTGTCTCTGTTAGTGCCCCTTGTCTCCTGTCCTTTCACTGGGCACCACTGAAAAGAGCCTAGTCCCATCTTCTTTACCACTTACCTTTGAAAGTGTAGATACCTTGGTGGATGATGTCCAGGCTGACCAGTCCTAGTTTCACATTAAGAAGGATTTTTTTTTTTTTACTGAGAGGATGGTCAGACACAGGGACAGGCATCCTAGAGAGGTGTTCATTGCTCCCAGCCTGTCAGTGTTTAAGAGTTATTTGGACAATGTCCTTAATACCGTGCTTTAACTTTTGATCAGCCCTGAAGTGGTCAGACAGTTGGACTAGATGATCAGCTGACTTCTCCTTTGCCCCTGCTACACAAAGTGCTGCATTCATTAGCTGCATTATGTGTCTAGAATTTACACACAGTCCAGCAACCTTTTAGCTCTGTCTGAACAGCAGGCAGCTGCAACACAGACTGCAAGCACTCTGGGTCAAGGGCAGAACCCAGCAGAAACTACCAGAGCTTCGTCAGGCCCACATCTTTGTGTCTCCACCTTCCTTCTCTTTAGCTGGCAACAGCAGTAACCCTCAGGTTTCTCAGAGGGTTCCCAGACATTACCCTTTAATCGTTTTCCCTGAGTATCATAGAATTCTGGAATCCTAAAAAAAAAAAGTCCTGAACTGGAAGAGATCCACAAGGATTGAGTCCAACTCCTGACAACACACAAGGCAACTAAAATTTAAACTACATATCTAAGAGAATTGTCCAAATGCTTCTTGAACACCAACAGTCTTGGGGCCATGACCATGTCCTCAGGGAGCTTGTTCCAGTGCTTGACAACCATCATCTCAGTGAATAAACTTTTTCCTAATATCCAATCTTTCATTGGATTTCCAATCCAATGTCCCTGTTATATTCCATACAGTTGGTGATTGCCCAGTGCTCTAGCCTATCAAGACCTCTTCTCAAGGCCTCTCTGCCTTCCAAGGGAATCAATGGCTCCTCCTAATTTAGTATTGTCAGTAGTTTAGTGTGCACTGAATACCAAATGTGATAAAAACATTGCAGGGCACTGGCCCTATCATCAAGCACTGGGGAACCTCAATGGCAACTGGCTGCCAGGGTGATGTAACTTCATTTACTATAACCCTTTGAATCTGACTTGTCAGCCAATTGTTCCCTCATTTTATTGTGTACATCTAGCTGTGTGATGGACATTTTATCCAGAAGGGTAGTATGAAAGATGGTATAAAAGGCTTTGCTAAAATGGGAAATCACATCCACTGCCCTCCCTTTGTCCACCAGGTGGGTGTCTTGGTCATAAAAGGATAGTAAATTAGCAAGGCATTACTTTGCCATTATGTATATTTACATATACATAATGGCAAAGTAATTCTTTTATATACAGTCATGTATATAAAAGTCAGAATACGGTAACTTGAGCTTTAGACTAACATTTTTAATACAAAAAGCTCCAGCTCTGATTCCAATCTAAAAATATTGATATATGTCATATTAAATTGCTTTTATAAAACTTCTCTTCGTATCCTAGTGAGACTTTTGAGCTTAATGTCAGTATTAACTTTTCCTGCAAACAATGCATCCGTCTCATTTGCCTCTGTAGTGCACTTGGATGAACTCATCATGTTCTGATCTTCCATTCAAATGAAAGAACGCTTTACAAGAATAAGGTTTAAAGTTCAGAATACAGGAAGGATTTGACGATTGCTTTCTTTGAGACATTTTATGTCTTTATAAATTAGAGTAACAGTGATGTCTTCAGCTGTGGTGCAATGAACTCGTACAATAAAGCTTGCTTTGTCTAAAAGTGGCCTCTGCTGACTTCTCCTGTGATAAATGAAATGTAAGAAGGAACAAATGAAGATTAAAATAGTGGAAGAATTCTGCCTTTAATGTTCAGTGTGGTGCCTGAGAAACAAGACTGAAACCCTGTGTCCAAATTCTGTAATAATTGCAATCCTGTATCTCAAAAAATTTTAGTTTTTGTTTTCTCTCTATTAACTCTTCATAATACCTATTCTTAATTCCCATGTCATCCAAACTCACTGGAACTTTAAAACTATGGAAAAATACCTTGATTTTTAGTTGTTTATGTTATGCTCGACTAGATTTATTGCATCACATTCCATATAATTCCTGTTCCAGGATGATGATTTCTCCTTTCTTCTTACTAATGAGAATAATTGATTTAATGTATTATGACTCTCAAATATACAATAAAGCCCTGACTGATCAGGAAGTTTCTGATAACAGCATTCTTCATTATTCTGTTTCCTGAGGTTTCAGGGCAGTAAGGAAAATCTATGAACTGCCAGGAAAATCCTGCAGGTATGAACTTGTTTTTAATCTGGATAATGGCAATGCATTTCCTTATGCTATTACTTTTGCATTTAAGGTGAAGGTTTAACACTGCACAAGAAAGAGTTCCATATTTTCATATCTTCACAAGACTTCTGTTTCATGGGCAGTTGTGAAGTCTTCAGCTTTCTTGGGTTCATATTCAAATGTTTCTGAAAATATCACTAGTTGCAGTAACCTCTATGTTAAAGTTGGGGGCCCCCTTGAAAGACAATTCTGTGATCTTCTCTGTACCAAGTGCCAGGAGTGCTAATATCTGGACTCCTTTACTTTACAAAGTCAGATTTTAAAGTTAAAAAAAAAAAAAACCACAGAAATAACTTGCTTCGGAGTTCTTTCTTTTACATAGGAACACATTATAAGGGAAGTGAAACACAAGAAAAAGCAGGTGTGAGTACTTTTCCTTATGATAACATTTGGGACATAAAACATGTTTAATCCCCAAGATGACACAGACTATTTTGCTTCCCCATTCCACTCTGTGCCATAACCTTTGCTTAGCCACTAGTGTTGAGTGCAAAGCAAAATCTTCACCACAACAGGGATGAGAGGAGGGAAGTCAAGACCACCACCTAAGATTTGGCAGATTTTGTCTGGTGAAATATGCATGAGATGATCATTTATTTTCTTATACCAAGGGGGGGGGTGTGGAAAAACACCACCACAAACCTGTCTGAGATTCTATGCCTGAGAATAAAGATGTCTCTCTCCTTGCCACAAATTTGGTGATGAGTAAAATACAAGGAAAAATGTAAGAAGCAATCTCTAAAAATAGCAGAATTTGTTTAAAATAAAATGCTGAGGGTTTTCTAAGCCTTGTCATATGAAAGCAATAAAAGCACAAAGTATAAAGAATTATCACAGCTTGCAATTATCAGTATAAGAAGATTAAACAGCCCAATTCCTTTCTTTTCCTTCAATAGCTGAGTTGATCTTCATTCACACAGTAGCCACAGAACAAGACTGCCAGACTTCAAAGGCAAATGTAAGAATTTTAGATTTCATTATTAATGTTATTTTGTAGTTTTATCAGTTTCCCTCCTTATCCCTCATTAGGTAAACAAAATTTCCACATACAGTAAACAGGAATTAATAAAATTTCTAGTATAGGAGTGAGGGAAATAAGGTGGAGGCTTATTACCTGAGAAAATACAAATCTTGCTTTTTACATTTTGTTAAATTCTAACATTTATAAAGAAAACAGTGGAAAAGTAATAACAGTTCAGCTGTTTTAGAACAAATACATCAGTAAAAGCTTCCTTTTTTTTATAGCACATTAACAGCTTTTATGCTTGCTGACCTCTGATTTCAGTTGTTGAGACTGAAAACTCTGCAAAATGAACAAACAAAAACAGAACTTAAGCCAAATATCCATATTCTAAGGTCATTTAAAATACTCTAGACTTAGTACTTTGATGGTTGTTCATAGTTATTTTTTTTGCTTGCATTCTTTCTTTATTTCAAATAACTAGTGCCTGTAACTGTAGTAAATATTTTTACTGTCAACCTTTCTATTGCTGAGTAGACATCCTTCTTAAAATATGTTCCACTTAGGCAAAATCTGTATATTTTGAGAGAATTAGCCCTCTGAGGCAGTAATGTCAGTATGGAAACCTATATACTGAAGAACTAATAAAAATCAACAGACAAATTATAATAAAAAGGGGACAGATGATAATGGTTTGAATATTTTGGAGTTTCAGAAAAAGAGAGCAATGCTACAGAAGTAGTAGTGTCATTTTAATTAGATGGCAGTTATAACAATAACCTAGGTTCTAGAGATGTGCACAGTGAACAGCTTCTGTTCTCTAACAGATAGGAAGAATCTTTACTGACCTACTGTTAAACTCCAGACATGCTTTGTTCATCCTTCATTCCAGTTTAAAAGTTAATTGAATATATGTCTATATGATACTGATGTCAGTCTAGCATGTTACATTTATACCCAACATGCCCATATTATGAATTATTGTTGGCCCTCTAGTTTTAGGGATTTTTTTCCCAAAGAATGTGTGGTTTTGCCTTTACACAAGAAGGCTGTTGACTTAAAGTGCTATTTTCAACAACCAGGTTAAGTGATGATGGGCTGGTAGCCTAGTACATTTGGAGTCTTGTTATTTTAGATACTATTTCAGCTTGCCATTTCTACAGATAGTCTGCCCATAAATATATATTCTGCCCCTTTGGCAAGTATTGTCACATAGGCAGGATATTGCCCACATCATCTGGTGTAATGTGTAGGGCACACTGCTACTATGCCTTGTAAGGTGTTCCCAGATGAGGAGTCCTCACCCTGGCAGAGAACAGGATATTTCTGTTGGCCAAAGTGGTGCTGCCTCTGGTGGCTTCTGCTGAAAGCAGGGTTTACTCTGTCCCAACTGTATTGCTAAATTCCTGAACAATGATTTATTGCAGCTTTTGAATGGCCATCATCAGCCATCAGGCCTCCATGAGCCTTGTGGCCCCTTCCATTTGCCTGGTGTTAAAACCCATTAGGCCTTCTTTTCTCTCTCTAAGGAGCTGCTGGGAAACTAATGGGTGGGTATCAACCACTGGATAGAGATCCACCTTCTAGCTCAGCTTTCTTGCAGACAGTTTTGCTTACCTCGTGTCCTAGCTCCGATCAGAAGATGTGATGAATGTGTAGCATGCAGTCGCCTTTGTTGTAGACACCAGGGCCCAAGTAAATACTGAATCCACAGCCACCCCTTCAGGCTGTCCTAGAAGAGGTTTCGTGTTTCAGGAAGTAATGATATCCACAATGAGCCCAGAGTTTTACATGGTGTTGTAAAGCATTTTCCCAGTCATGGTTGAGCCATCCCAAACCTAAGCTGGGGGCCACTGGATAGAAGCAGATACTGTATCTGATTTGTAATCTCTTTTCCAGTTTCTCTCATAGTAATTGGTAGATGCCATAGTTTTCACCTCCAGGATGCCTGTGCATGCCCTCTTTTTGATAGAGGGGATTCTATATTACTGCTTTATTGCTTCTGTGCATCATAAGTACTTCCTGGGGAGCTGTGACACATGTGGCAAAAATGAAACCAATCTGATCCATAGCCCTTGATTCTCATTGAACGGTTCATGAGAAACCACCACCTAAAACTACTGATACATATTGAACCTCCCCATATGTGTGGCCATCTTGTGATGTGCCAGCTTTCAACCTCAAACTCAAGATATGATCTGACGTGCCTAGTGTGGAGAGAGCATAATAAAGAATAATAAAGAATACACTTTTTTAAGGTCTTAGAGATGAACTGGTTTCTCCATTTAGAGAGTTCTGTTTCCTCTGATATCCTATTGCTAGCTATTTTCCCACTAGAACAGATGATATGTCTAAAACACATCCCATAAATGGTTTGGTATTATACAGATTTCACAATGAATAATTTTGTAGTATCATTTATGATTCAAACTGCAGGTAACTAAAATGATAGTTGGGTTTGGAGAAAGAAAAGAATTAGAGTAGTAAGACCCTCAGCTGATATAAAATTTCACTGACTTCACTCTGATCTTACTAGCTAAAAAAAAATCTATTTTCAAATATTTAAATATCATTACAGCATCATCAGCTTTCTTACTGCTTGCTGTTTTAACTCATAGATTATAGCAAGTGGAAGCAAAACCAAAACTGACTTCTTATACAGAAACAATTTATGCCTCCATGTATGTGTCTCTGGAAATTCTCCACAGAAGCCAAAGTTTTATTTCTGAGTTCTTAACTCTTTTCCCTACTTGTTAAATGGGTTCCTCAGGCATTCCAGACTAAGGCTTGGATTCCTCTATGCACTGCAATGAATTTGATTTCTAAACTGTAACTTGGAGGGCAATTATTCACTGATCACAGGCTCTATAGTCCACACAAGTTAAAAGCAATAAAATTGAAAACTAAGTCAAAATGTCTTTCAGTTCATCATCTTGGCAACACCTTAGGCTCTCTTATATTTCTTCCATTAATAGCTTAGCTAATATCTCTGGTTTGGTTCTTCCAAAAGTAGTGTATCTCTAACAATTTCTTTTCCAGCCTCCCTGACATAATCCATTTCCATAACCTTCACCACCAGTATATTTTTAATGGCCTTATGTGCCCCTAAGAAAGGATCACAGTATATGATGATTTGCATTCAAGAAGTTGTTATGGCTTAACTTTTACCATGGATTAGAGAGCCACAGTTAACAACTTTTTTTTATATATAGTAATGCTCATTCCTATTTTTCAACTTTTCTTCTATTTACTGAGGATGTCCACACTTCCCCTACTCCTCTCCAAGGAGTTGTTCTTCTATTCAAGTATGTGATTTTCTTTGGGACAACAAATCTCATGTGAAAAGGATGGATTACAAAAATGGGGAAGTACTGTAAGAAGCACATTTTGATTTGGAACTAGAAAATGGAAAAGGAGACTTTTTTGCAGCTGATGAAGGATCCTGTTTGTGTTCAGCTGGAAGTTCTGACAATACCACAAAGAATTTAACGCCCGTGAATTATTGTCAAAATTAAAAATTCAAAGTCCTTTTCTGCATTAAGCACATAATCCTGGTTACTGTCAAGTCTCCTGAGGAGCAGAAGAGAGGAATACGTGTAGCAGAGAAGAGGTGGTACAGGACAAATTATGATATAAAAATTCCATTTAAGTCTGAAACAGGAGTAGTGAGAAATGAGGGAGAATACAAACTTTGTTGGGCCAGTAGTCCAGAGGAGCTGATTCTATGTTTTGGAGAGGTCTATGCAACCTAAGTGCCTGATGCATGAAGGAAGGGTGCAGTGGTTTTGAAAAGTAGAGGAAAAAGTCCCTTCTCTGAAATGCTAGGTGATATTTCCACAAAAATTGAAGGTTGATCCATAATCAGCACACTTCTCACCTTTGAAAAACAATAAGCTTAGAAATATCCTTTTTATATGTTAATCCACCTTGAAGGAGGATTCTATTCTAGCCTGGTAGCTGTCATAAAAATCCGCAATGACTTTTTCAAACAATCTTCCCAATTAGCTAGAAAAGGGCAACTGAACTGTTAGCTGAACTTCACCAAGCAAGTTTTGTTGTAGTAATATTTACTTTGCATTTTGTATGTTCTTACTGTATGCTTGTTCAGTATTTAAAAAAAAAAAAAAGACATCAGCTATTAAGGAATTGTGAATATGGTGCCATGTATTCCAGTATATAATGAGAAATACTGCTAGCATGGTAATAGTTAATCTTCCAACACTGTAGGACAAAATGTGGCCAACTCTAAAAGTCAAAGTTTAATTTTTCTTGGAAGCCTTATCAAAAGAAATAAATGACTGCTACATGTAAAATGAAAAAAAAAGTCTTGGTATTTTCTTTGCTGGGATTAATAGAATCTATACACTTTTCTTTTGATTTTAGCAGATCCAATAGTTCTAAGAAAATTCTCATGTCTCTACAAAGCACTGCCTTAAGTTGTACACACAACTGCAATTTCTCTTCAAAACCTGACAAAAATGGTCTCATAGACATGATCCCTCTTTCACAATATTTAATTGGCATGTTTATATTTACTAGACTCTGCATGCCCAAGAGACTGACATGCAGAAAACCTGCAGTGCAATACACATCTAATCAAGCAAGTATGTTCCTGAGAATGACTAATGTGTCTTAGTTACCTTAGGAGTATTCTGTAGAGGGTATTAACCAATGGATTTTTTCCAGAACAGTAAGCCATGTGGATAAACATGTCCTACAACTGAGGAGGATACTTTTCTACATTTAAATCAGGAGGTTTACTGATCCTTGTCATTAAAACCCCTATATTTACAAATTTTTTGGACTGAAAGAATTCTTGAATGTATTTCTATCACCTGTAATCTACCTGTACCTTATTAAGTATTTTTGTAATACAATATTTTGTAATGTTTGTAGTGACTATTCATAGATTATTTTTTTTTTTTTTAAATCTCTTCCATTGGAAATGAGGTATAAAGACATGTTATTCAACTCATTTGCATGGGAATAAATAACAACACAATTTGGAACATGGGTAATGGATTATGTTCCATGCTAAGGTAGTTTAATATGCATCATAAAATACATTCCATTGGAATTATCACCATGTATGCTTGTACAGTACTGATAGAGGTTTAAACTGGTCATGACACAGAGTACAGAAGGCAAAAGATTTCAGTGGCTTCTAATGTGAATTTGATGAGATTATGAGAATGTTCCAGTGTCTAAAGGGGAGAGAAGGAAACATGGATTTGAAGTAAGAGTTTATTAAGAAGAGAATTTGCATTTCACTGCTACATAGTCTGCTAATCAGTTTGACATGATTTTATGTTGAAAACAGTATGCTTTCTTTTAATGAAATTTATTCTTTCTATTCATTTGGTTGGTCAATAACTCAAATTTTAAAGCGGTCCTTTTTCCTTTCTTTGTAAAAAATTACTTCTTAAAAATCTTGTGTTTTCCTGTAAAAGAAATGTCAATATAAGCTTAAGGAAGGTTTATTTACTTTTTCTTCAGTGAAAGACTTCACAATGTACTACCTAATTCTATATGATATTTATCTGTTTACCAAAATTAGGTGCTTACCTGAAGTGCTGGGGTCTAAACCCCAAGCCCTGAATCAAGGTTGACATATGGACGATGCCCACAACCAGGCTGAGGATTCTCCAACAGCAGGAGAAACCTTCCTCTTGGTTTTCTCTCAAGGCCTGGCCAACCTTGGGTGAAAACCAATTAGGAAGTTAACATCAGGTGCCCTGCCTTTAAAGTTAATAGTATAAAAGATGGTTCTGCTTGCAGTGAGTTGTGTGGAGGTTTGTTTTTGTGGTGGGTGTGCTGTATAGAGGTTTCCTGTTTGTAGAGGTCTCCCTGACTGTCCATGGTAATCTGAGTTTCCAGTAATGGCAGGACTGGTTTGAAATCTGGGCAGGATGAGAGTGGTGTATGTGACAATGCTTTTCTTTGGTAATTACTATGGTAACTTCCACATGATTGGGAATGGGCTGTTGACTTCTGTTTATTCTTTCCCCCATTGCTGGATTCATAACTTGGCCTACTCTTTCCTTTGTTGCATCTCTGCCATGAGTGAATATATTGATCTGCTTTTTCCTTGTGTTGTTAATCATATTGTATCTTTCCTGTATTTCTTGGCATGGGATGGTAAAGTCAGGCCTATGTGTTTCCTGCTGGTGGCCTTATCCTCCGTACTGGGCCATGCATTCAGCAAAAGATTACCACAATTTATTTCTCAGGAAGTTACATGCCTGGCTGTTCAAGGTATGTCTACACTGAGGTATAAATAACAAAGTACTGTCAGAGGAAAGTACTTATTCCACATAATGTATAATATTGCTAGTAGTAGCTCAAGGTGAGGAAGTTTTGCCATATATTCATTGGAGTCTTGCAAGTTGTGAGGCTCCAGAATTTTATAGCCTTTATTTGAAGTGGGAGGTGTAAATATGTACTCAAGTCCTGTTTCCTTGGGTATAGGTAGAAATTATGTCTGCCATCCATGCTGCTGAGCACTTTTTTACATCTTCAGTGAACATAACTTTGGATATTTGCTCACTAGTTGTGAGCTGTAGAAATGGGTTGAAATGGCACTTTGATAAAAGCTATGTGCCAGGTTTACAGGATTTAGTCTTTTTTTTTTTTTTCTTTCCCCAGAACTAAATCAATAAACAAAGAAGATTGTTTGCAAAACATGCATTTAAATTGACTTGGTATGAGTAGAGAAGAATGACTGATTATTCAGAGGCTGTGCCTCTGTGTATGTGCATGGGCATAACGTATCTGAGAGCTTGTTGTTAATGCAATTTGAGGCAAAGAGTGGATGAGGAAAAGGAAATCATTATCTTGCTACAAAAAATAACACTGAAGAAATGAAAGAATGAGAAAAGTCTTACAGGTGCTTCAGGACAAGGTAATTTGTAGGATTTCTAAAGCCTGAGCTAGATGAGTGGTGTGCCTTTGTGACCTTTAGTTTATCTTTCTTATCAGTAACTCCAAACATCTCATCTATTGGATATTTCTTCAGGAAATAGATCTCTAAGAAAGTATCCAAGGCACTTTATACCTGCTGAAAACGTCATAGGAAGATATGGACAAAATAAAATGATAAATTATATCACAAAGCATTTTAACATTGTATCTTCTGTATAGTAGAAGAGTCAAACATGTCAGTGTCTTTCTATCAAAGCTGTGAATAGGTGAGAGATACAGTGTAGATTTCAGATTTCTGAAAGTAATTTCTCCTAGAAATATTTAAGTTTATTGGTGTTTTTTTGTCATAGCTTCTCCTTTTTGATTAATGAGAATGATTTGTCTTCTCCAGACTGAAGTTTACTAGCTCTCTGATTTTAAAATTTAATTCTTCAGTAGTTTTATAATTTTCCTATTTATCTCCTTTTTCTCTGAGAACTGGTGTGTTGCTGTGTAACCAGTTCTCAGCTAGTGCTTAGCAGAATGAAATTACTCTGTTTTTTTCAGGCACATGACAACCATCAGTGCAGGTCTGGGACTGTTGAAATTTTAGTGTGGATTACTAATGTGAAGTGTTCTGTTGAAGGAGCAAGAAGAGTGAGACAAAATTAATCCCAGAGTTGATCTTCATAGCAGGGAGTGAACGTGGGTTGAGTTGGCATAATTCATAGTCTCTAAACAGAAAAGAATAACCAGGACTAAACATTCATGCAAATTTGATAGGAAAGATAACATGTTGTATTCATTTAGATACACAAACACTCAGCAAGGTCTTTAGCCATTAAAAATATTTAAAGTTCACTAATAGTGATAAAATTCTGATTCAAATTCAAATAACTGTAACCTAGTGTCAGGCAATTCTTTTTAATTATTATTTATTTTCAGAAGGATCACCTCTGGAGATTAATTTTCTATAACTTCAGATCCTTTAGTGTTGTCAATGGGCCTGCCCACATTTGATGTGTAAAACTGAACAGATTCACATTCTGTGTCGTGTAGAGAACATAAAGGTGTCTCACAGAAAGTAGTTCCAAGCAAAAAAATGGTGCTTTGTTGCTACTTAGATTATTGTTTGTGACATCCCATTCTGTTAGAGGTTGGCTTAGGATAGGACCTTAATATAATATAAAAGATTTATGGTAAACTCCCAAAAAGACAGAATTTTACCAAGGTTCAAACATGGTTTCTCAGCATGTAAAAATCTTCATAAAATGTTGATCTATTTAACCTTGTAAAATGGAAAGAAAAATTGACTTCTGTCTGTAAAAGGACATGATTTGTTGTCAATATACCTTCAGCGTTCACTTGTTATCTAATGGTCCTAGAAGCACATTTCCTAGAAAAGAGATGTTATTTGAAAGGTTACATAATAGTGAAATGTCATGATTTAGATAATTAGATTCAGATTATCAGTAATTACTTCTTTGAATGTGTGTCCTGCCAAAATAAATAAATCAATTTAGTTAGACCAGTGAAATCTCCAGTACTTCCTGGCTGGTGATGCTATAGTGATGATATCATATCAAAGCCTAAATAACTCATTACGACTTGCTTGTGCTGATCATCAGAAATATGATGAAATTAGCTATTTCTCACAACTAATATCATCTGGTTTGACATTAAAAAAGAAACAAAAAAGGGTAAGAAATTTTTTTTTAGATACATCTTTAAAAATTAAGCATACTGTAACTTCAACAGGTTTGGTATTTCCTTTGCATTTAAGTATTTGATCCGTTAAAGGTTAAATGTGTTGTAACATTGTAAATGTTATCAGCTTCTTCTTTTAAATGTAGATAGAAAAAAGAAAAATAGATTCTAAGAGTCTAAGTGAAATCTAGTCTATAGTACGTAACAGCTTATTTTAGATGATGTTTTGGGATGGACACAATATTTGATGGAAAGTTATGAAAACAGAAAAACAGTAATCGTACACAAAAAATAATTATAATTTCAAAAAGTTATGATAAATTTTTTACTAATGTAACCAAATATTTTGTGATACTTGGCTGTGTGTTTCCCCTTTTGGTCTAAACTACTGTTGTCTACTTCTTTGAAAGATGATGATAAAACATTTTTCGAATATTTCAGAAATATCATTAAATCTGGGTGCACAATAATTATTATTTTCTGGAAATTAATTAAACAAGGGGAACATGGAGACTAATCTTCATCCAAATATTTCTAAATCCTTTGAACAGTAAAGAATACATATTACTTTCTGTCATTTCCAAAAAGAGCTTAGCCATACGAAATAATAACAGCACTACTTCATTTCCAGGAAAAAAAAAATCTACCATAGGCTGAAATAAAGTGAAGAATTATCTACAGAAATATGTATTTCTGATTGTCTCCACAGAAATCCAGTGAGGATAAATATAAGCTTGGAGCAATTTCTAAATTTTCAGTGAATGCAGGAATTCATGGCTGTTACCTTCCTAGTTCCATGTTCCTTTGCAAAGCAAATGTTACATTCATTTCCTTTGAGTACGTGAAGGAAATTTCTTTGTATCCATGGAAGTCAGCTAAAATAATTGAGTAAATATTGTGGAAATTTTGTGGAACAACTACAAAAGGATTGTCTTTGGCATTTTGCAAGTGTCTGCAATTCTGGTTTATCTTATTGTTTTGCTGATCATGATCATGAAGGTATAGCTCAGTGACTGCCAGTTAATTACACATTGTAAGTAAACCAGTGAACTGCTTTGATACCCCAATATCCTGCAGTCATCTGAGAGACTAAGGGGGGGAGGATACACAATAAGAATCTGAGCCTTGGTATTAAATGAGAGAAAAAATATGATTCCTTCCTAAATTTCTATCACTAGTCTCCTAATGGAAATGAATAAAAGAATGAATAATAGACTTCCTGAAACAGAATAAATTTTTATTTTACCCCATCAAGGCCAAAAAAAAATGTGCCTTCCCTTATATCTTTTCCCTTAAAGTAAAACCCAAACATACAATCCAAACAGACTAGACCTTTCCTATTTAAGGTTCTAATTTAAATCAGAAGACATTCACTGGTAAGAGTTTTGACACACAAAGCCAGTGTAGCATTTATGCTTTAAACTATCATTGTCAGACATGAGCTGTTGTTTATCTTAATATCACTTCGTATACAAAAGAAACGAGAACAAAAAATCACTTGTCCTAAGCAATAAGAGGTGACTGGAAGGTGAAGACTGATCCCATCTGTACGGCAAGAAGCCTTGTGCTTCTGTAGTAGAAGGAATTTGAAGAAGAGGAAGACAGTTTTGTTACTTTTTTTTTCCACTCTTTCAACTTAGATGCTTTCAGCCTTCTGCCCAGCTGTGGACTTCTGCATCAGCCACAGCTCCTTTCAACTGCAGTTTCCATATGGATTAATGCCAAGCTGTGTAGTGTAAGCAAAATAGCAGGTTTAATAGTAGTGTAGTGTATTTTAAGAGAGATAAGAAATTCTCATAGCTTTGTTTCTTTGCTCTTTCTTTTTCTTCTCTCTTAAGATGGGAGACTTCAACAAAACACATTTGGAATGTTATGCACCAGTTTGCTTCATTTCTATTCCCATTTTCTGGTGTATTTCATTACCCTTACAAACACTATTTTCTTTGTCTTATGCTGGTAAGAAATACCTAGCAGAGTCAGTAGAAAGACCACATTAAAAAATTTTAAGGTGGTCTATCATAATCAGCCTATCATTTCTGGTGTCTCCTTGTGCTCATAAAATGACATTTTTCACTTCAGAAGGATTAAATTTGTGAGATTAATTTCATCACTGTTCTTCTGTGTTGCAAGGAATGCATCTTAGATCTCACAAAGTGAAAAATGGCAGCGATTTTTGGTGGGTGAGTACTCATTCTTTGTCTTGCTCTGCACTGAAATAGTTCAGGACTCTTGTTCCTTTCTAAGAGTAGGGTAAGGGTGCAATCACTTGAAATACCTGTCATTGAACTCAGCATGTAAGCTCCAAAATACTGAATAGGGAACTGATTTTTACCTTAAAACATATATCACAAAAATACCACACATCATTTTCTGTAGCAGGCAACCATGAAGTGGCTCTCTCTTGACCCATCACTAAAATGTTAGGGTTACTCCTGAAATTGTCAAGCAAGATGAAATATGATGTGCTTTCTTAGGTGACTAGCTATGGGAAAGTTTGAGACTGATTCTATATTGTATTAGTGAGTACATCAGGGCCTACATATCCAGTGAGATGATGTCATAAGTTCTACAGTGCTAAGGAACAGTGATTTAGAAGTACATCCTCCATAAATTTTAATTGTTTATTCATTGTATTGTTAAAATAGATTTTTTTCCTCTGTTGGTAATTATAAGTGTAGAATATATTTTGTCCACACAGATACTTAGAAAATGGTGTAATTAAGATATGCTTTAACCTCATATTTTGCTGAGATTTGTTTCAAAGTTTTTCTTATAAAAATCAAAAGTATTTTGACGGTCTTACAGTATTTATTCATAGAAAGTAGTTCAGATATGAATCTCAATATATGTACTGAACTATACTGGTTCAAGTTAGTCCCTCATAAAGTATTTCTAACTGCCTGCTCTATAAGTACATCTACTTAGAGTACATCAACTTAGTTGCATACCTTAAAATGCAGTTGTTTTGTGTTTTATTAGACCAGCAGTAAGAAATCAATCCTATAACTGGAAGTCCACTGATAACAACTTTACATTTCTCTCATTTCCATAAAGTTCAATGTGAGGGACTGTTCAAACATACCGCTGTACATTACAATTCCTAGGTTTATTCATGGAAAGGCACTAAATTAAAGTGTTAAAAATGATCATAAACTCTGAAATTATTTTGTGTATTTCAGACTTAAGTCTGAAAATGTCAGCCACTTTTTGCCACTTAATGCCTTCCTGACAATTGTCTTTATGAATCTCCTTCAGGGTGAACAATTTATTTGTGCCTTTTGTTAAATTGAACAAACATGGAAAACTTCACTCACCTTCAAATAATTTGTTTTTAGGCAACATCTAGCTCTTAGCCAATTTGCATTTTACTGTTCATAAAGAATATTTCTCAGCAACATGCAAATGTAAGAACAATTTGCCAGGTTCTTAAGTGTAGTCCTGATCATGGTAAAATGAGTTTAATCTTTAAGTTACACATCTTTAAATTTTCTTTTCTTATTAATTATTATATGCTGACTTATTTTTTCAGGTGTTTTTTTTTTGGTCTGAGACATCTGGTTTTACAAAGATTTTTTTTTTCTCCCTTGCATTGATTCCAGATACCACTGTTTACTTTCATGATATACATTATCTGTAATATTGAGTAACCTAACAATGGAACATTATTTCTTTTTAATCTCCAGATCATGTTAAATATCTACTCTCTCTGATTAGCTCTGTTGAGGTGGCTGTGAAACGTTCAGCATTGCATTACTCCAGTGATGTTATTTCAGGGTTAAATCAATTAAAATTAAGCTTTAGTGAGTAGCTAGTTTAGATCTTGAGGATATTAAAGAATCTGTGTTTTTCAGGCAAAGCTAAACAGTTAACTCAAGTTGTTCAAGAAGTTTTGTGAGTTCAAGTAATTGACTGTGAGGTAAAGTAAGTGTGACTTGTTGATGTTCTAGCTAGAGGTGAAGGTACAGATGTAAAGGCCAAAGTTGTTTTCCTGAAGGCTCAGTTTCATAACATGCTGATGACTCAGAAACACAGATCAGGTTCACATTAAGTCTTCTGTTTAATTACATTTCACCTCTTGAGCAAGGTAAATGAATGTAAAGCTGTGAGGTTTGTTCTAATGCTTTATAAACAATTGTTCATCCTGGAACTCACAATAATATAACACTGATGTTTTCATGAATAGTCCAAGGGGAGATCCCTACCCTGTTCATCACAAGGATTAATGGACCATGTCACTGATAAAGTGTAATGACTTCTGGCATAAGAATTCCCACCCTGCAGAGGAATCATTTAGAAAACAACTTGTCAACCCCACATGCTTCAGTGAGTGACCTGCTAGAATATTCATTAAGCATAGTCATTTGCTTTAATATTCCTAGTAGGAACTACTTTTGCATGTGATCTCCTTATGGAAGACCTGAAAATCCATCATAAAGATAAGAAAATTCTTCATTCTTGCATTATGTAAGTGATTTTTAACATGTAAGTCTGAAAACAGTTTGAGAATACTTAATTTTAAATGGGACCATGATGTAAGCCTTTAAGCCATGGATAATACAGGCTACTTATTAATCTGATCACAAGCTGCAATGGTTGTTAATCATTGAATATATTTAGTGATATTTACTTATTTCTTACTGAGCATTTTTTTTCACAAATTGTAGCATTACTTTTTAAGACAGTGCTGAACTTCTATTTCAAAGATTGTTTATTTTTTGTTTCAGTGGAGCAGTCATCCATGAAATGGTAAACTTGGTAAATACTGTGTCTTTAGGACATCAGGCTTGAAAAGCTTGTCAGCAGAAGCAAGTCTTCCAGTTTTCAGACTGTTCCAGTTCACTGGCTGGATCCTTGAGGAAAGAACAATTTGAGCGTAGGTCAGGATCCTGCTGTCATTATTTTTACAGCAAGTTTCACCAGTGTGCTTGCTCTGTAGTGATACTTTGAACAGGCAAACCAGTGTGGCACAGACCTAGTGTACATGGAAGGAGTAATTTGGCTAGATCAGATGTAAAGGGAAACACTTAGTAGTTTATACATTAGCAATTAAAAAATTTCATATGGTTCATTACATAAGAAATCCAGGCTATTTAACTAAACTGTTTGATATGAAATAAAGTTATGGGAAACAAAATAATCATGGGATAATGTTAAATACATTTGAGCTATCACATTGATAGGGAAGTAGAATAGTAGAGTGAAAAGTACTAATTCTTACTGAAAATGTGATAAGGGAGAAGAGAGTACTGTAGCATATTTTATATAATGAATTGCAGGTACTCAAGGAGAAATATTGAAGTTCCTGCTGGCACATTAAAGAAAATGAGAGACGTTTATTATAGAATATTACCTGCACAAAATACATTTTTCATCTGCCTCTTCAAGGAGGCACACCAGATTCATCACAATAGTATCAAGTTTCCTATATATCAGGATCCTTTGAACCTGAACTTTGAAAGAAGGAGCAGATTTCATCTGTTTTGAGTGTACTTGCTTTGGCAGCATTATCATCTTCTATTTCACTTGATTCACAGAAAATCTTAAAAAAAATCTGTGTATTTCTGGTCTCCAGAATAGACAGAATGGACAGACCATACTGAACTTACAGAAAGGAACAATAAAGCTGTGTCTTTTATCTTTTGTTTATCTCAAAAGTTCAGTAGAAATAGGTGAATGACTTAGGTGAAAACATTTTCCCTTTCTTGTCAGTCTACACTTGTTTTTAATTCCTGAAAGCACTTTCAGCTTTATGTAAGAATAGCTTATTTCTACATTTTTAAATGGCAAGGTAAAATACATGTCCTTTTTTTTTTTAAATTTGATGTGTTTCTGTTGCTTTGCAAAATGATATGCTGGGTTTTGAGAAGCAGACCAGAACAGGTATGGTGGTCTTCCTCTTGGATACCTTTTACTCCCTTCCAAAAGGAAGTTTTTCTTGTGGTTAATTCCCACAGGCAGTATTCATATAGAATCATAGAATCCTTTAGGTTGGAAGGGACCTTTAAGATCATCAAGTCCAACCATTGAGCCATTAGTGCTCTAAAGTCCTCTGCTAAAACAGATCAGAATCTGTCAGGGTTGGAAGAGACCACAAGGGTCACCCAGTTCCAACCTCTCTCTAGGGCACCTTCACACTTTTTTGTTTTACCTGTTCACCTTGATTAGTGTTGAGTTTTACAGTTAAGTGCCTGCCTAAACATCACCCAATTTTAAATTATGATTCAGGTCCATAAGCTGAGCCAAACAAAGGGAGATGAGGAGGTGGGCATTGTCATTATTGTCATCAACAAAAGGTTGTTGTTGGAATAAACATGGCAACTATCTGCTGACAAACAGAACATAATGCAAAAGAATATAATGCTATTAAGAGATAGTAAGAATCATGGAAAATGTAAATGAAAAACTTGTCTGTTCTAACTAAATAGGAAGTCAATAGTTTAGCATGTAATTGCTTGCAAAATACACAATCTGACACAGGTTCATCTACTGAGGATTTTAAATCTGTAAAATCAGGTTCAGTGTGGAGACGTGTGTGTGTGAATTAAACTGTTAAAGATTGCAGGCATAGCTGAAAATCAAATACCTTAGACATTTAAGATGAGAACATGTGACTAAAATCCAGAGAAATATTTCTATCTGCCTTCTCCTTACAGAAAGTCACATAGCAGTAGACTAGCTGCTCCAAGTAAGCAGACAGGACATGCAGTAAAATGAAGATAAGCTAAAACAAAGTTGTCAGTCACAAGCAAAGGGATGCTAGTCCCTTGCATCTTGAACTGAAAAAGAAGACTGAAATACTTGATTAGTAGGTTAGATTGACGAGGAAGAGTGACCAAAACCTGTTTGTAAATGTTTTTACTAACATTATCAGGCTTACAGTAGTAGTATAGTTTTTTAAAAATTCATATATATATACATTAAATTTAGCTTTCTTACAGCAGCTGTTCACAATGAGAATAGTAAAGACCTGAAACTGTGTCCAGGGGGGGTGTGGGGGAGGTCTCTCTTGCAGATTTTTGAACTTCGGTTGGACAAACCCTGAGAAATCTGAACTAACACCTAAGTTAACCCTGCTTTGAGGAGGGGATTGGAGGAGAGGCGTTCAAAGTCCCTTCTAAAGTACAAGGGATTCTAGTTCAGTTCTCTAGATTTCTGACTGCTATTCTCTTGCTCCAGTGGGGTAGACAATCTCCAGCTTGAAAAAATTTATATGTACAGGTTTAAGTTTACATATACATGACAGATTTCTAAGCCTATATTGTTTCAACTTTCTTATGTCTTCCAGTAGCTTGTAGTACAAGTGAACTAATTCAGATGTCCACAATGCCACTATTGCAGGAATATAACAAATTTCAAGAATATCAATGCACAGTAATAAAATATGACCTACAAACACCTTTATCATCAGGGGCATAGAATACTGTTTCTTATAAAACATCTAATGGAGAAGATTCTGCTGAAACGGAAGTTGGTGAAAATAAATCTTTACACCAGAAATGCATTTGCCCAGCTAGTTGTAAACAGAAATTTGTGGCTGTGGGATGTCGTATCTTTCTCTGAATAAATATTAATCCAAATATTACCGAAACCACATTCTCAAAGTAACTATTCTCTTGATTTTAGTGCCGGCAACTGCTCAACTTAAGGTACTTTTAAAAAAGAAGCAAATAGAAGAATTTTGATCCAGGTTCTCTTCACTTTATGCTTCTTTCATTCTTACACACCTTCCCAAACATTACCTTTTGACCAACATGTGAAGTGACTGTTCAATCTGACTTTGACCATTATAAATATCATTACAAATATTTCCTATGCCTTTTAAAATATAATTGTTTATATTCTCCTCTTTAATCATGCTTGAAGTTTTTTATTTGTACAGAAAAATAAAAAAAAATTCAGTGTTTTAGAGAATCATTGGAAGATCATTGAAAACAGTCAGATATTCCTAAAGCTTTGGAATCTGGTATTGATAATCACATCTAAAAAAAAATTAATTGTACTGTATTGAAAAAAATATGTTCTCTTAATTCTTGCAGGTGTTTCTCTGAGTTCTTCAGGGTTATTTTTTCAAAAGGGAAAAAAGCTCTTTCTTTTTGTGATTAATTGATATTTTTTACAAAGGTTTTTATATGAAAAGCAGACAATGCTTTACCAGCTTCTTCTATAAAATTAATGAGTGGTATCTGGTCATCATCATATATGAGGATACAATATGGTTTCTTCAAATGGATTGTCTTTGGTGGAAGGCCAGCAGACATAGCAGATTAATGAACTCCTTGTTAGTCCTGTCCTAACAATACCATCTGGGTGTCTGTTGGAATCAACTTGAGTCCTGCTGATGAGAGCTGGAGTTCAGTCAATGATTAGTGTCTTCTACAGGAGTCTTTAAAAAGGGTGATTAATCAGCTGAATGGGGTGATTGGTTACTTTTTATTGCAGAGTTTTGTTAGGTCAGAAACTTAGATAATAAAGACAGAAGACTTAGGTAATAAACGCTTTAAAAACTCATCAAAATGAAAATAGGCTTTTTTATTTCACCTAATAAACAGTGCCCCTGACAATCTACTTCTTTGTTCTGCATAAATTGCACTCCTATATAATTTCATCAATTTAAATCCACAGGCATAGGGTCATTTATGCAATCATTCAGTCTTTTGTTTCCTAGGTAACAGACTCGTCAAGAGATGGAATATGGTCACTCACTTTCTTATCCTCTATTATTTGCTTTTATGCTAATCCATATAATTCATTAGATTCTTTCTCCTCCTCCTCTTTCCTCTTTGCAATCAATCATTTTGTTTAGCTGAATGTCGAACAGAACCTTTATATAGCCCTTCATTTGTACAGAAAATAAAGTATTTAGATGAGAATATTTTAAACTTGGCAAATTAATATACTAAAAAGTGCATGTAATCTACAGGTAGACCTTTGTCTTTTTACTTGGAGAAGGAAGAAACACGTATTTGCAAAATTTAACAGCTCTGCAAGTAAACTGAGCAAAACTAAGAAGCTTTCCTTGTTCCTTTTTTAGATCAATAGGTAGAACTTAGAACTATCATTTCTTTACTTAAATTTCAATTAGCATTTGCATACTAAACTAAATTGGGCAATCACATTCTATTTCAAGTCTGAATGTTTTTATTGTTTAGAAAAATTATTCATCCTTTATGTTCAGATAAAAATACATTTGTTATGCTATATTAAAGAACATAACTGTCATATCTACTCTATTATCTCTGTTGGTGTTGATACTTTTGAACAAGGGGATGCTATCCATATTTTAGAAATATCCCTAAAAGTTATTTGCAACTTTTTGTTCCTGACCAACATTTACAATTTTCTCCAGAGAACACAGATTTTTTTTTTTTTCAACTCATCATTTAACAACTCTTATTGTCACAACACAAAGTCTGTGTGTTCTGATAGTTTGATTTTATAAGGCTGTGTTAATTGCTCTATGATACATCTTAAAAAAGTTGTAAAGTTATGATAAACCTTGGATCATAATTGTTGTGTATCCTCTTGTCAGATTACATTGTTATAACCATTGCTATTGACCACAAAATGATCTATCACATCAGCTCAAGCTCTCTTCAGTGCTTTCATAAGAGTTTTGTGCTTCCCATGGAAAATCAGGTTCAGCTAAAACAACTTGAAAGTTATGTAACACAATGGTGAACCAGAACTTTTGGTTTGCTGTGCCTTCCCCAGCCTTTTAATTTTGGGGTGCAATCCAATTATTTTAAATATAAACACATGAATTGCAAGTATGAAAAGCCAAAATTGTTCCCTAAATTTCTTTGAAGAGAGTGATTCACTCAAATGCCTTCAGTTTTAGCACGGAAGAGACATAGAAAACATTAGCTGGTGGTCCTATTTATGAATCCAGCTAATTACATCAGTTGCATATTATATACTGTGTATTGAAATAACTTCTAAAACATGGAAACCCAGGGAGCAAAAAAGAACAGTCAAAGAAAATACCATCTCACAATTTTTTATTTTTAATATAAATATTCTTTCAGAATGAATATGAAATAAAATTAGAAGTTCAAAGAATACCAAACGCTGCATCAAGACTTCACTGAAAGAGGAAACAGTTTGATTATGAGATATATTTTTATTTCCAAGTGCATTTTCCAATTTCTACTCTATTATACCATATTTATATAACATTTAGTCCATGCTTTACATCTTTCATTTATCACCCTTATTTAAGAATTTTTTTCCCCTTGAAATATAACAAGGATTTTGCTATTTTTTTCTGTCTTCTCTGAAACTCTGCAAACTGCCTCAGCAAGACGTAGGATTCAGAATCAGTAGAATAAGTGGTTTGAATGACACTAAAAGATCTCTGAGAGGTGCTTAGTGTGTCTGTCTCGCAGAGTCAGCGTTCAGAACCTGTAAATTTTGATCAGTGTGCAGTATTTTGTCACAGATTATAGAGTGTTATTTGTCCTGATTTGGAGCTCATAAGGTGATCCACTTCCCAAGGTCACCTGGAAGCTTTTTTTTAACAAAAATCCAGATAATCAAGGCACTTAATAAATAGCCAATGTACACAACCTTTGCTGCTTTCTTCCTCTGGTCCCCTCTAGTTGAGGGCCTGGTCTTTTTAATATTGATCTTAAACTCACAGATGCACAAGAGTATTACTCCTTTTTTTGTACTGCAGGTTCAAGCTAAGAGATTGGAGCTTTTAAGCCTTATTGTAGAAGCTGTTCATAGTACAGAGAAAAAACTCTTGAATCTTTTCATGATAACCCCTTCATTAGACAGAATTGACTTTCTCATTCAGGGTTCTCAAGGTCCAAAGGAAGACACCAAAAAGCTGTGCAACTCCTATCTCTAGGAGACTTCTTCACCAAGGTATTACTGAGAAGTCTGAATATAGTTCCACAATAGAGTGAATCTGAAGTTTAAAAATCACTTGGAGAAATGAGAGACTATATAATTCAGAAGTATAAACAAAAATTCTAGACTTTCTTTGGATAGATAAAACAGATATTTGCTTCCTAATTACAGAAAAGAAAGCAGATAAATAACAAGAAAAAAAAAATTCAGGAAATGCTTTTTGCTTTTATTCCTTACCTATTTTGAGATACTCAAGTACTTAGTCACTAGGACATTTATTACATAGCTTATTTTAGTTTAAAACGTTTGTTAAAATAAATATTCTATAATTACATTTTTATTTTTAAATAATAATAAAAAAATCTAAATACCATATAGATAATCTATTGATCTATTTGTTGTCTTGGTTAGAGCCTGTGTATTCTTAAAACAGTTGAACAACTTAAAAGCCTTTAAAAACTAATTTGAACCATCTGAAATATCTACTGAGGAAAAGGTTTTCATTTTGTTCTGTTCTGTAACAATTTACTTTCAGTAAAGATTTGGCATAAACATATTATCAGTGTTTCCAGGCTGTAACAATCCTATTGTTGGTGCTGCCTTTAGAGCCATTCTGAGGGTGAATCAGTCCTGGTGGTCCCTAAATATGCCTGTTTACTTATATGTTGGGGGGGTACCATTTTAAAAAAGACAAAAATTATTACAAAATTATTACAGCATGCTTTTCAGGTAAGATGTAAACTAGTAAGACAAGAAAATTTGCCTAGTGATTCTTGAATGAGCCACCAATAGAATAGAGCAAGCTATTAGACTTTGGGCTTTCTACTTGTTTCCTGCCCTAATTTAATTTTGCCTTGTGTTTGCTTTTTAAATTATCATGGTAGTTTTAAAGTCTCACCTCAAAAGACAGATGAAATGTTATGGCAAATAATAAACTTGACATATATTAATTTTATCAGAAAAAGAAAGAATACAAAAAACCTTGAGTGTATTCAATCCCCTCACCCTCAGGAGGATACAGACAAGGGGTAAAAGCAACACGATAGCACGTGGGGAAGAAATATGTCCTTTCTAGCTTGCGTTGCAGACATAAGACCAGTTTCTCCTGCTAAAGATGAACATACTCTGTGTATGTGCTGGTGGGGAGCTGCCAGTGCTCTGGCTTGAGAAACCTCCTGCATTCAGGCAAAGACTAACATTCAAACAGATGCTCTCCCATGGAAGGATTTTATGGATATTAGTCTGCTGAGAAGCAACTTCTGGAACTAAAAATGTTTGACAGACTCTGGGAAGATTATCCTTTTTCCTAAATACATACTTCCCAAGCTCTCACGAACACTGTAAGCAACGTTCCTTTGTGTGCTCTCAGTTTGATCCAAACACAGCATTACTAAATAGTTGAAGATGGAACATTGTCAGAGTCTAATACTCTCTGACTAGGTTCTTCAAATATTCCTGAAGTGATGGGGTCTGAACTCCGAGCCCTGAATCAAAGTTGACGTATGGATGATTCTCACAACCAGGAAAAGGATTTTTTTTAGTGGCAGGAGAAACCTTCCTTTTAGTTTTCTCTCAAGACCTGGCCAGCTTTGGGGGAAAACCAGTTCAGAAGTTATACCAGGTGTCCCATCTTTGCAGTTAATAGTATAAGAGCTGGTTCTGCTTGTAGTGAACTTGGGAAGTTTACTTATGGGTGGATGTGCTGTGGAGGGCTTCCTTGTTAACAGAAGGGCTCCTTGACTGTCCTCTGTCAACCAGCATTCCCAGCAATGGTGGGACAGGATTGAGAGGTGGACAGAACAAGGATGGTGTGGCTGGTGGTGCAGCTCCTTGGTAAGTGTTGTGGTGGCTTTTGTATGACTGTGATTGGGCTTTTGCCTTAGCTTATTTCTTCCTCCTTTACTGGATCTCTGGCTTGGCTTATTCATTCCTTGGTTACATTATCTACTGTGAGTAGTTACACTGACTTGTTTGTTCCCCCTGCTGTCCACTATATCATATTTTTTTCTGGAATTGCATGGTGAAGTCTGTGCCTGTTTTCTGCTGATGGCCATATCCTTTATGCTGGACCACATAATTGGCAAAACAATTCCACTCATGGAGGGTGGAATGTTTAATATTGGATTCCTTATTTGAAGGCAGCTGATGTTATATGGGATTTAATAAAGTGATACAAAATACACTGGAAGAAAAAAAAAAAACACAAATATAAGTTGCAATTAGCAACATGCAGCAATTGCAATATACAGTTCAATCCCAGTACCAGTGTGATCCCCATTATTTGTCTCTATGATATGTTCAGCACCACAGTGCTGGGCATCCCCAGTCACCAGAAAGGAGAATACACAAGTTAAAGCCTACTCAAGCCCATTGCTCGCTCCCAAATTCTTTTGCTACTTCTTTAGTTTTTATACTCTAGATTGGACTGAGCCAGGTATCCACTCTGCCCAAAATGGTCTGGCTAAATGCAGGAGACATATACACCTACAGCTGATCCACTCAGCTGTTGGCAGCTGCTTGTCTAAAGCAAAGGCCACCATCTGGTTCCCTTCATGGTGAGAAAAAAAAAAAAGTTCTTTTCTGTGCTTCATGGGTACCTTGTCCTGGTCCTGGTTCCCTTCATGGTGAGAAAAAAAAATTCTTTTCTGTGCTTCATTGGTACCTTGTCCTGGTCTATCTCCACTGATCTTTCTTCCATTGTCAGAGTTTATTCAGTGAGCCACAACCCACTCCTAGGGGTCTAGTCAGTCACAGACATCTTGAAAACAAATGAAGGAAATAAGAATAATGGTTTAGAGCGTGAAGTCTTTGTATATCAAGGGATAGAGGAAGAGGAACACAAAGCGTGGATAAATATGAACTGTGAGAATTTCTGTTGAAAATGAAAGTGAATAGAGAAAATCTCACTTGTGAAGACCACAGAAAGAACTGTGGAAAGAACATCATTTGATCAGAATTCACAAAAAGGTTCTTAAAGACAAATGTAAACATTGTGAAAATTCAGATATTTTATGACATGAAAAAATCATCAAAAATGACAAGGTAGAGCTGAGTGAATGAAAGATGGCAGCAAAGGTCAGAAGGAATGAAAAGGTGGTGCTGGCAGAAAAGGAGAAATAACATTAGGAGGAAGGAGGAATCAAGCTTGATTCTAAATCAGAAACACCTCATCACCCAAATATTGTTACATCTGTACTCCATTCTTCATATCTAGGAAAAAAAAAGGCAGTAATGGTGGGGGAAAAAAAAAAATGAAAAAACAAGACATATTCTGTATCTGTAAGTTTTTCTAGGAAAACAATGCTAACTGCAGTCCACAAATGAGTTTTTGAAGCAGCCTTCTATGTTCTGAAATCTGCTGAGTCTATTAAACATTAGAATTAATAAGTAGCATCATCTGTATGTGGCAAAATACCGATTTTATGTTCTATTATTTATTACTCTAATTTTTTTCATTACAAAATAAGTGAATTAGAACCTTAGTCAACTTTCATAAAAATATCTTGTGGTCTGAAATAAATAACAGGTAGCATGCAATGTTTCCTTATATGCTGGATTTAATTTATAGAGCAGAATTTCTTCTAGGTTTTGACTATTTTAAGTCTTCCAAGGATGACTCACAGATAACACAGATTTCCCTTGGAAATCCTTATAATATACCCAATGCATATTGTGAATTCTGTGATAATTATTGTGGCAAATACACAGGGACTACTGCAACTAATGTGACAATTTTTCTGTAGCAAGTGTTTCTCATATTCCCAGATCATCCAGACTCAATTTGCCAGTTGTCTTCTGAAGTCTGAGACAAACAGGTTCTGATACAAAGAGGACAGCTAAGTAAAAGAAATAGAAAAGGATTAATAAAAATGGTTATGGATTATCGAACTAATTGGGAAAAGAGAGTATTGCCAGT
Organism: Merops nubicus; assembly: GCF_000691845.1. Classification (NCBI taxonomy): domain Eukaryota; kingdom Metazoa; phylum Chordata; class Aves; order Coraciiformes; family Meropidae; genus Merops; species Merops nubicus. The sequence goes on along the minus strand of NW_008594281.1, from coordinate 114,794 downwards.
ATAAGAAGGCTGTGCATTTCTGTGTGACCTTTACTGCCTCAAGAGCTATTAGATGACTTTTTTTCCCTGAAATTGTTTTCATTTATTCTACTTTCAGCAGATCATGGAACAGATCCTCCTAGAATCTATGTCAAGGCATATGGAAGACAGGGAGGTGATTAGAGACAGTTAACATGGCTTCACCAAGGGCAAAGAGTCCTCACTAATGTAGTGACCTTCTATGATGGAATGACTGCATTGGTGGATAAGGGAAAAGCAACTAATGTCATCTGTCTTGACTCCTGTAAGGCCTTTGTCAAACTCCTCCACAATATTGTTGTCTCTTAATTGGAGACACATGGATGTGATGGATGGACTATTGCATGGCTAAGAAATTGTCTGGATGACTGCATCTGAAGAGATGTAGTCAATGGCTCAATCTCCAAGTGGTGATTAGTAACAGGCAATGACCTTTTCAATAACTTTATTAATGACATGGACAGTGGGATTGAGTGCACCCTCAGCAAGTTTGGGGGTGACATCATGTTGTGTGGTGCAGCTGATTTGCTTGGTTCTATCTAGAATATTCTTGACAGGCTAGAGGAGTGGGCTCATGCATACTTCATGAAGCTCAACAAGGCCAACTGCAAGGTCCTGCATCTGGGTCAGGGCAGTCACCAGTATCAGTAGAGACTAGGGAATTAATTTGTTTAGAGCAGTCCTGCAGAGAAATACTTGGTTATACTGGTGGAGGAAAAAATGTGCACCTGCAGCCTAGAAAGCCAGTCAGGATACCTTAAAAATGTGGCAAACAGATAAAGGAAAATGATTCTTCCCCTCTACCCTGCTGCCTTGAGACCTCACCTGGAGTACTCTGCCCAGCTCTGGGACACATAGCACAACAAACACACAAATCTGTTAGAGTCCAGAAGACAACTGGAACGTGTCTCTTCTGAAGAAAGGCTGGGAGAGTTTGAATTGTTCAGGCAGGAGAAGAGAAAGCTCCAGGGAGACCTTATTTTGGTCTTTAAATATATAAAGGAGGCTTTTAGGAAAGAGGGAAGGACAATTTTTACCAGAGCCGGTAGTGACAGGATGAAGGACAATGGTTTTAGAAAGGAAAGAGGGTAGTGGTATATTGGATATAAGGAAGACTTTTGGGTTTTTTTGATGATGAGAATGGTGACACACTGAAACAGGCTACCCGGAGAAGCTGTCAGCCACAAAATTGAACACGTCTTATCCTTCCAAGAGACACTTTTCAACAATTTCTAGCTTCATTTTTTGTAATGCAAATTCATGATTGTACCTGTAATTCCATAGTTTTAGTTTGTCTTTGAATCTTCTGTAACCTACACATGAAAGCCTTGCAAAACTCTGCATTCATTTTTAACACTAATACACTTGTATTTCACACCTAATAAATTATCTAATATTATCTAACATATTAGTAATATAATAGCTATTAATCCTAAATGTTGAATAAGAATTAACAAAAATTCTATATGACCATCTTTTTCTTGCTTTATCACTTTGAGTCAGTCCTTAAATTCAATTGGGAGAGATCCGAGTCAAAATTGCCTTTGATGACCTAAATATAAACACCCCTATCTAAGCTGTGAAAAATAATTAGAAGCTTAAAAGTAAAATAAAATGAGTGGAACTGCATAAATGTGTTGACACAGGAAGCATGTCACAGTTCTTTCTTAAACGGGAGAAAAGACAAATATGCAAGATGCACAGGGGCAGAATGATGGTACAAATAGACCCCATTCTGCTGAAGTGCTCCGCCTGTCCTCATGGTGTTGCAGAGTGAGAGGGAGTGGGCTGAAAAAATGTTTTGTTTAAAAATATTCTCATGTGAGTCCAGCTTCCAGCATCACAGGGGATTTTTCTTCTTTGTTCTGCATGGAAAGGCATTCTCTAAATGTGACAAGCTTTTTGGTATTTTTGGTATGTGATTGGGAGTGTGGAGGATTTTTTTGACTGTTCATGCTGAGTTGCCTGAAAGGTGACTTTCACTTGAGAGCAGTTCTGCTCACCACAGATGTGCCTATCCTTCAAGGAGGACTGAGGGATTCTGCCTGTGTGCAAAGTGAAGTTACCCAGTATAGCAGGCAGAAGAATTTGTCACCTTGAGAAAGGAACTGAAGCTTCATATGGATCCTTGAGAGCTTCCCTAAGCTGTGTTCTGCAGATTCAGCAGGGTGGAGGTGGTGCTAAAGGAAAATTATTTGGCTCAATGGTTCTCTTGTCAGTTTGTGGATGGTTAGTTTGGTTTAAGATTTCCCTATAGGGCCTGCAGGGACTTTGACAGTCACTGTCCTCTGGTGGGCTTGGGTGTTACTCTCTGTTGCAGCTAAAGTTCAGCTGAAGCCAGTGATCTTGGCATAGATATTCCTTTTGTTTGTTTATAAATTCAAAAGCAGGCTATTTTTATTGCCTCTTAACAAATTATGTTAAAAGCTCAGGAAACACACCACTGGTGTTTTTTTCTTTTTTTCCTATGGCACAGCTTCACAATGACATTAATTTGTCACTCCCAAATTATCTCATTTTTTTACACCTGGTGTTCCCCTTTGCCAAGGCTTAGGATTAGGCTGGTCAGTAGATAAATGACAGATGCTCTCTGTTAACTACTCTCCCTTCCCAAAGGGGAACAGAAAGAGAATAAGGGAGAGAGACTTATGGGTTGGAAAACTAAAATAGCTTCAATGAAAATAGTAATAATCATATGAAATGTATACAAAACCAATATCAAACCAAATCCCCCTGATGGCAATTACATCACTGCCACCACTGATGTGGAGAAGGCACTGGGAAAGTCTCAGACTAGTCTCTGTGGCAGATGGGAAATGGATTCAGGAGCTGGATTCTGGAACTGAATTCAGGAACACACAGATCAGGATCAAAGGTAGAACAGAGAGAGTTCTCCTCAGATGCTGGCCATGAAAGAAGAGGCTTGACCCTATGATCCCTCAGCTTTGTACTGATTATGATGCACATGGGATGGAATCCCTCACTGGTCAGTTTAGGGTCACTTGTCCTGTCCACTCTTCCCTGCAGGTGTGGCCTCTTACTTACTGCATCCTGACATGGTACACAAGGTTTAGTTAGCAGTGACCTTAGTCTGCACAGGAACAAGTATAAGCCAGAGTCTTTCTGTGCACCAGTCCTTGGCAGTAACTATATATATTGACTATTACCTCTGTTAGAAGCAGACACTGCCTGTGAATTTATACCAATAACTTCAGAAAGTGAAGTTTGTTAGAAGAGACTTGACGGAAACACAAAATCACTGAAGAGATAGTTCTGGTCTAGCTCAAACCAGACACCCTCCAGTGACCTCTGCCTACTATCCACATCTACATTGAAACTTGCAGGTCACAGTAAACAGTAATGTCTCTGCTGGGTTCCTGATACAATAACCTAAGGGCACCCCATTACACTTCTGCATAAACATGACTGAATTTTGAAAACTGTGTCTTTAAGTATTTTCCAGTCGCTCCCTAAAAGGAAAATGTTGAAAGAGAATCCAAAATCTGAAAGTGTTTTTTGTATTTTTCTTTTACTGGGAATAAAAATCTACTAACGATTAACCTTCAGAGGAGAAGAAAAAAGTCAATTTCATATTGAAGAATAAACAAACTCAGACTTTTTTTCTGTGTTTGTTTGTACAAAGCCTCAGAATTGTTACTTTTCTTAACAATAACCTGTTCTCCTTGGAAAAGACTGACTGCTACTTTGTACCATATCCTGCACATTTTCCACTTTCTTCCCTCAGTATTGTCTAGTCCATGTGTCTGTTTTCTAACTATTCAACCCTGGAAATTAATTGTGGATGATTGTATTGAGAAAGAATAGGGACCATTCAGTGAACTTAGTGAGGCAGGATTAAAGTTATCAGTGTTATTGGCTCTTTCTTTAAGGATACAGTCTTTCACTTATATTCTGAAGTGAAATTCTATTCTATTCCCTCTTTCTAAACCAAATATAATGCATACAGAAGTTAGTGAAATGATTTCCACTATGTGTTTACTGTTGCTCAGGTTCTGTAAGCAGCACCTCAGTATTCTAAGTTTATTTTAGGTATGTCTTGCTAAACAATGGATTGTGTGCATGAATTTCCCTATTTGAACCTCCCTCTCTTCTGACTCTGAGTGTAAATGCCATTGCTTTTGTTATTAAAGATGCTGGAACTCTGTAACAAAGAAAACATATTTCAACTTCTTACCTCCTAAGCTTGTAGTATGTTATTACAAGAATAATCCCACTTTGAATACTGTTATTAATGAATTAGCATGGTATTATCTGCTGCACGGTACTTAAAATATTTCTTTTTTGCATATCAGTTTAATTTTAACAACCAGATTTATTTTAGACTATCACAATGACTAATAATAATAATATTTTAAATATACTTATTTTCCATGAGAACATTGCACACTTGTAGTAGCAGTCTTATGTCTTAGCAGAACAAAGTGTATTTGTCTTTTTATCCCTCCTTATAGTAGCCTTTTTACTTTACACTGGAAGGAAACTAGGCTAGATAGAAATCACTGCAGAACTTCAGGTTTAGAAGTTTTTTGTGTTTTCTCTTTTTGTACTGGTTGCCTTGGTTAGAGGACTTTTTTTTTTCCCTCTGTGTCCCTCCAAGTACTTTTAATTTGTTTTAAATTCTTCCTTAATAATTGGCAATTAGGTCACAAATATGCACCGAAGCATATGTTTATAGTTGTCAGAGCTCAGAAGGAAATTGCATCTCATGATATTTTGTGTCTTACTTAATTTTCTATCCCCTGTTTGCAATTTGCTTACTGACATCCTTCCTCTAACAGATTTAGATACAAAGAGACAGCAGAATGGCAGACTGGTTTAGAGAAAAATTCTCTTAGTTCAGTACCTAATGTCCAAGAGTGTTAAGAACAGGTGGGAGGATACAATAATTTCCTCTGATGCGTTCTCAAATTCAGCAAATGGCAAACCAGAAGATTTTTATGGGTTTTTTTAACTCTCAATAGATATCTTTTCTGCGTTTTTCCATGCTTCCTTCAACATGATGTAAACTTGTCCCATCTTTCAGCATGGAGTTCCATGGATCAGCCACATACTGCACTAAGCACAAGCTCCTGTTATTTATTTTGAAACTGGCTTTTGTTTGAGACTTCTTATAATTAGAAAATACAAAACAGCTCAGTGGAAAAACTTCAAAACTTGAATTGCAAATATTGAAATCTTATAATTTTTACTCCAGCTATGATTTAAACCCAATATTTAATCATGTTTCACATTTAAAATAATTTAACAATCTTAGAGGCTAGCGTGAGCAATGACATTGATGTCAGTGGAACTAAAGACTGCCTGAACTAAACTGACTTCTGAAGGAGTCTGAAATAGGTATAGACAAATTTCTCTTTTCCTATATTGCATAAGTTCCTTGTTAGGGTTCCCTACTAGTGCAGTCCATCTGCCATTTGTTAGCAGGATGAGTTGCAAGAGGAGGACAAACGAAAACAACAGAGGATCTTCATAAATCATTGAGAAGACAAGTATGGATAATGGTTAGGGAAGTGCTTTGAAATACCAAGAAATAAAAAAGTTAAAAGTTTTCCAATGTTTCTATGTTTATGGGAAATAATTACTGAAAAAAAAAAAGTAGTTGATTACTCAAACATATGTTTCTAATTCAGATTCTCCTCTTTAAGGTAAACTCACCAGTATTATCCCATGCTGCTGATTCATACCATGTGCAACACAAGCATTTCTGTGATTGTTTATGGCACAATTTCCACATGCTGGTATCAATGACGTCTTATGCTAACACAGTGGTGATTCTATTCCTATAAAACATTTATTTAAATGATGTAAAATTATCAAAATTCACAGAGCAGTTTGCTGTATTAATGATTGTTCTTTATAGATGGGCACATGTGGAGACAGTTTTTTTAACCCAGCTTTTGTTGCAGCAGATTTGTACACAAAGAAAGTAAGCATAAATAAATGCCTATATAGAGAGAGGTAAATAAAAGAAGTTAGTAGTAGTGGTAGTAATAAGAATAAAAAAGTTATTATTAATAATAATATAATGATTCATTTGATTTTTAGATCTAAAAGTACCTTCTAAAAAACAGTCGTTTTTACTGCATTTGGTAAAACAGGGCACGGAATGCTCAAATTTTTCAACCAATTAATCTACCAAACCAGATGAGATCCAAAGGAGAAATTCAGTTTACTCAGTCCTCTGTTGTGCCCTGTATCATTGAACAACTCTGTCACCCCTATTTACTGCACAGTAAGGAATGATGGAAAAGAAAGTTAAGAGAAGTACTTACTCAGGAAAAAGATTCCCTAAGATTCTTCATCCACTACAGAAAATAATAAATTAAAATCTAATAACAGTTACTGGATTTTAATGATAAAAAGACTTGCTTCCATGGAATTTGCATAGGAAAAAGCAGACGGTTGCACTAAATCATTCTAAATTGCACATAGTCATCCTGGGAGCTATGACTACAGATCTTGCAACAAAAACTTCTATGTGTATGTCAGTGATAAAAGGAAGGTTAGGAAAGATATGAGCCTTCTCCAGAACAACAGGAGATCTGGTCACAAGGGACAAGAAGAAAGCTGAGGTACTCAATTTCTTTGCCTCAGTCTTCACTGGCAGGAGCTCTAGCCACACCACATAAGTTGCAGAAGGCAAAGGCAAGGACTGGGAGAAGGAAGATCCACCCACTGTAAGTGAAGCTCAGATTCAAGACCATCTAAAGAACCTGAAGCTGTACAAGTCAATGGGACCCAATGAGATCCATCTGCAAGTCCTGAGGGAACTGATGGCTGAATCTGCTTTCCATCATATTTTAAAAGTTCTGGCAGTCTAGTGAAGTTCTCACTGACTGGAAAAGGGGAAACATAACATCCATTTACAAAAAGGGAAAAAAAGAACACCCAGGCAGCTGCAGGCCAGTCAGTCTGACTTCTGCAGCTAGAAAATGAGCAGATCAGCTGAAGAAATGAATAGGGATTACGAAATTTCTGTTCAACAATTCTAACTGTGAAAGTTTAAGTTAGCCCTAGTGAAACATCTCTGTATTAAGTAGATAATTTTGAATTTTAAACTGTTAAAACATTGATTTGGTTTGTAGTAGAGTTTTAGCTCTGTTATAATTCGTTTGCTCACTTTTCCTCTGTAACAAACTTCTGAGCAAAATGTAACATAAAACTTGTCACAAGAAAAGGAAGAGGTTTTTTTAGGAAAAAAAAAATTTAAAAACCACCTAGTTAAAAAACTGTAATGACAAATTCATCATTCTCCCTTATTGCAAGGTGACATTTTCAGTCTATTTAGGCCTTAAGGTGTACCTACAGTGCTTAGCAATAGTAGTTTGTTCAGCAGCATATTTATTCCTAATAGTACAGCTCTAGATTCCCCCCAGGCTGTAGGCTGAGTCAAATGCATAGTCGAGTTTAAATGTGCAGAAGTGAATATAAATTCATATTTCAAAGAAAACATTTGACTGTAGCATTTACAAGTAGATAAACAATTGAAAAAAAAATATTAAGCCTTATTTTCTTCTCAATTTCCACTGAATAGCTCTTTAGTTACTGCAAGAAAAACTAAAAAAAGGTATTTTTGCTGAAAGACAATTTCATTGTTCCTTGAGGCCTGGAGGACCATGTGGCAACTATAGGACTGTGGTGAAAAGAGAACAGGCTGCAAGGCTCAAGCAAATGATGCATTTGAGTTTCATTCACAGGTTTAGCTGCAAGGCTCAGGCACTTTACCTGGGCTTCACTTACAGGTTTAATATTCCACTTTTGCAAGTTTTTCATGAATACAATGGAAGAAAGCACTATTACAACTTAAAAGCAAGAATACTCTGTCACAACCTATTAGCTCACTGAATATTTTATGCATTAGTTAATCATCCAGTGTTACAAACTTCCAGCATGCTAAATATTCACCTACCCTTCCAGATAAGGGCTCTCAATCCCAGAAAAGTGGCCTTGGCCAGTGTCCTGGCTAAGGGAGAAGGGTCTCCATAGAGGCAGGATGTAGCATTGGAGAGGTGGCTCCAATTCCTAATCCAAACCTTATGGGTTTTGTCCCTTGATTTACCTAACTGTGGGCAAAACTGATTGGATTATATCATCTGGATTCACCAGGTTGTAGGTGGAAACCCTTCAGGTTCTCTTTATCTTACTTAGGTAACTGAATAGTGCTTTGGATTGAGACTCCGTGTGTATTATTCATTGAGCTGTTTCAAGGCTCAGCTCAGGGTTTGGTGCTTTGAATGGTTCAGCACTGCCCTGTTTGGTCTATGCATTATGGACAACTTGGGACTGAGCTATCTACATAGCTCCCCATAGGTCATCTCTGCACAGATGGACCCTCAAGGCAGTCCAAGGCTTGGTCACTTTTACAACCTCCACGAGTCACCTGCGTGCAAGACACATTACCAAAGCTTGTTTATGAATTATAAGCCAGAGCCAAACAATCTCTACAAGGGCTAACAAAGTAGCACATTCTCTTAACAGATAAAATAGTGGGAATGTGACTGTTAGGTTATATTAAAGATGAATACACAGCTGCCTCTGTGATGAGGTCAGTACAGTGGTTGATCTCCTTTTGACCCAATTTTAAAATGCCTTGAAATTCTTTGTTCACTTCTGCCACAGGATATTTTTAGATTGACTAGGATGAGAAGATGAGTATGTGACAATGCTGCACAAGACTTTCTTTTGGAAAGGTAAATTCAGCTAACGAAAAATTGATTGAAATCCAAATGTCACTCCTACAATCTACTAAAAACTTGATTTGGAAATACAATTTCATGAAATATATGTTTTTAAGTCTAGGTTTTGTCAGTTTAATGATATTGTGGTAAGCATTAATTCCACAATAGTAGTAGGGCACTATTTTAGCACTGAAGTCATGTTTGGCTTCATAATATGATCAATAGTTATAAATCAAAGAGAGATCTTTAAAACATGTGGCTTAATTTTTTTACCTATAAAATGATGTGGAATTCTACAAAAGCAGGGTCCAATTAATGTTATGTCTTTTCAAAATTCGGTCCCTTCTAGGGTTCTTTAATAAAAATGTTAAAAGCAGATATTTTACTTCAAATTATTTTGGTAACAACATGCTATACCTGTAACATACTTTTTGGAAGACACGTGATATGATTATGTTAATTTCACACTAAAAAGGCCAATTCTTAGCTCTAAATTCTTAGATTTAAGTCATATAGTGGTTTGGACACAAACTAGAAGCTCAAAAAGCAGGTTTCAGAAGCCTTGCCCTCAAAGGGTATCTTTGTATTGTTTTACCTGATTGTTTATAAAACTGATGTAGTTTGTTTGGCTAAGATTACACATGTGATTTCCTGTAAGGTTTTATAAAGTAGTCACATGATAATTACATATTTACCCAGCTGTGAACGACTTTGAAGGGAAATACATACATGAGCTGTGACTTTACAAGGTCACTTTGAATTACTGATTACATATTTTGAATTACTGATTTAATAAGATTATGCAGGATTCGTGAGTGCTTCAATCAGTTTATTAAAAAACACTCTTTGAACTCCATGTTTTGGATAAATCTGTAGCCCTTCAGAGAGACTGTCTTTTTATTGGCAGTAAAACATTTTAAAGGAAGATTGTAAACATAGACAATGTCAGGAAAGAGGATAGAGCTTGGTAGTCTTAAAACGCCACTCCTGCTATGGATCTTTTCCTGTTCTCTGTGGTTAATGCACCTGAATAATGCCAATCTTGTTCTCTGTAAAACATCTGAGATCCAATATCTTAGACTATTAAAAATTGCTCTATTATGCATAATAGCACTACAACACATTTCTAGAGTTGTTTCCAGCCAAAGAGCAACAGAAAATGGAAATGGTACATAGGCGGCACAATGAGGCTGCTGGGAGAACAGGACATCAGTTTTTGCTCTTTTTCATTTCAAGATGAAGAGTACATCCATTTCTTATTTCAACCATCAAGTTTCTCAGTCACAAAAACTTAGTCAATAGAAGAGATTTTAAGAGTCTATGGAGAAGAGAAGAGACTCACCAAAATAGGAAATCCTATGTTAAATTAGCCTTTTTTTTGCCTTAAGATAATAGAAAGCAAAAAGTTGAAAATTTGGACTTTGCTACCAATCACCACACTTTCAAGTCCTGGCAAATTTCCACCCAGTTTGTATTCTACTAATCCAGTCCTTATCTCTCCAGGTAAATCCCAATTACTATGAGACACCATGTGTCATAGTCCAATCCTCTCTGACCAGGTTATTTTAAATATTACACACTCCATCCCTGCACATTTAGGCAATGTCTCTCTAGACCTGCTGGATAGACTATCTCTGCTTTCATTTTCTCTGTATTTCCCACTTGTGTTTGAACTCAGTCAGAATTTCCCTCTCTGTTCATCCACATTCAACTTTTGCCCCACTTACTTGACTTCCTGCACATTGGACAGTACTTGTATTCAGAGGAGGAGAGATGCCAAATCTGTGCTGGTTCCCTTCACCCTCATCATACCTTATGGGAAAGGTATGAAAAGAAAGTTTTGCTTATGGTGCTGCAAACAAGATCCCTGAATAAAATGACATCTGTTCTCCTGAAATCTTGATGATTCATGACCAACCATTTTGTCTTGATCACCTATCAGGACATGAAATTTCACAATATTGTGGTTGCTAAAGCCAAGGTTGCCTCTATCTGCACATCTTCAGTCAGCTCCTCCTTTTGTTGAGCAATAAGTCCAGCAGGACATCTCATCTAGTTAGCTTACTGATCATGAGGAAGGAGAATTTATCTTCAAAGTAAAATGTACAACTCCTGTGTTGCTTGTACCCAGCAATATTGTCCTGCAACTATGCACAGAATACAAATTCCTCATGCTTGTTCTCCATGTTTGTTTTCCATGTGTTTTCTGCAGGATTTTTTTTTTTTTGTACAGGCACTTGAAATGGATCCCCAGTCATTCTGGTTTCACAAGGAGAGTGTGAGAGTCTTGGACACCAAGTCAGCTCCCAGACACATCCTCACTGCCTAAAGTGCCTTCAGTTCTTCATAGAAGATGATGTGATGATAATTCATATATAAAGAGGTAGTTTAAAGCCCACCTCACAAAGTTAGTGATCCTAATGGCAAAGACATTCTTGCCAATCCCATCAGCTGCTCAGCAGTCCATGTTTTTAAACTGCTTTTAAAAAACAGCTTGTGACACCAGCCATGCAGCTAGGTGTTCACACACTGGATGCATCCACTCCAGTCTCAGACCTTCCTCTCAGACAGAAGTGAGACTACCACCTGGCAGCCCATAACCTTCGCCCTTGTCACAGAGCTCTTTAGACCCTCTTGAAATAGCCTGAGCCTCGTCAAGCACTGTCATTGGTGCCTACGTAGATGGACAGCAAGGGATAAGAATCAGAGAGGTCCAGACAAATCAGTTTCTCCTCAAAAACTGAATCTAAGCATGAAGGAAGCAGCAAATGTCCCAAGGCATTAAGTTAGGGCAGTAGGTGTTTGCCTTTGTACCCTGTAGGAGAGTCTTTAGTAGGAACCAATGTCCTTTTCTTCACGTGGCAACTTGGCTGAGAATAAGGTGTCTCTGATGTCTTCCCTGATTGAAGGTCATGTTCCTCAAGAGTTCCCAGGGCAAGGAACCCGTCTATTTGTTTTCCCTAGGGCTGAAACATCTGATTCTTGGAGATTATCTTTTCTAACATGTTTAAGAGATTATATGTGCATTTTTTTAAAAAATTTCTAAATCTTCCAGCACTAAAGGCTAAATAGGATCATAATTCATATATAAATAATATGGAGAATTATATTAGTTCCATCACCATTTGTATTAATCTCTGTCATAGCCCTAGTCTACAGCACATGCTCCACTGTGAACAAACAAATGGCAAAATGCATTTTGGGCATCAAATTTTAAAGCAATACTTCACTTGCATCAGAAAACATGAGTGTGGAAAACAGTTGAATAAAGGCCTGTGCTGTTAATTAAATCTTCTGGGCATATAGAAGAGATGTAAAACAATTCTTTTTTAAATCATGGCATTTAATAAATCATATTTGTCATTTTATCTAAATGTACATAAACTCTGTAGGTTCAAACAGGCTAAGCCATAAACAGAACTTGTAGCAGTATATTAAAATCCACTCTTTTTTCAGTATTGCTGGAAAATGCACAATGTTTAAAAAATTAAACTTTTCTCTATTTACTACTAAATGTTAGTACATATATTCAAGTTACACGTTCTCTTTAAGGACGATAAGTGAGTACAGAACACCACCTAGATCTACAATGTGCAGGAAATTATGTATTTAAAAGCTTAGCTATGCCACCAGGTTATAGATTCTGTGCCTGATTATAAATCAGAGAAATCAGAAACAGAAATCCAATCTATTTACCTGATTAAGAACCCTCCCCAGTCCTAGAAAAATACTGCTAAATTTGTACAGATTATTATTGGTTTGTATGAGCATAATCCAAAGCCCCTGAAAATGAGAGGAAACATTCCAAATGCTGTTTTAGCTGCATGCTAATTGGATAAAACAGGAAAGGATATATTACAGCACACCTTGCAGAGAAGGGGGCAACAGATCATATAGCCATCATATGAAAAAATAAATTGATAAGTTCAAGCACTGTCTGAAGCAAAGCACATTTGTGCAGCTGATGCCATGGTCTTTTGCTGAGCAAATGATATTAATACCACTGTGAGATAAAGGAGATTGATGTCTAAGTAATAGTGGTTAGCAGTTTCTCTTCCTTTAATGGATCGCCCCCTTCACCCGCTCTAAATAAAGAAACTAGAACGAGTTATGGAATATGCAAAGCTCAGCAGCAACTCTTACACAGAACATGAAACTCTGGCATGCACAGCTGTTTAATTTTATGTTTTGTCAGAGCCGTGTTTAGGAGGAAAGGATAAATTAACTATAGCCAGAGGGGAAAGAGAAGGTGCAAATGAGATTTATTCCATTCACTGAAACTAATGGCAATATATCAAACACATAACGGGCTCAGTGGTTCATCCAGGATAACTGTTCTCTATTTTCTTGATTTTCAGACTATTTTTTTTCTTTTTAATCTTCTTTTCTTTTTCATTTTTCAATAACAGACTTTAAATTGTCTGGGAAGACTCTCAGAGATACAGACGATGACACAAGGTACAAGTGGTGAAATTAAAACACTTTGTAGTCTTCTTCTGACTTACGTAGTTTTTCAGAGAGAAAGAAAAATATGGTTGTTCTTCACAGTATTTAGCATGTACAGTGGCATCTAAGAATACTAATAGGAAATATAATGCTATTCTACTTTCTGATGTATGAATAACAACTGCAGGGTCAACTTCCATGTTTCCTTCAAAGAAGAAAACCCACCTGTTGACAAAAATCCTTCTGTACCTTCCAGTTTCATCTTTATTTCTACACACATCATCAGAATTGGATATCAGTCCTTCAAACACACAGAATATCAAGGGCTGTTTGTGATGGTAAAAAAAAATTAAGCAGTTGTTGGCAGAAGTATAATTTTATTTGCCAGTCTTTTACCAAAATCTTGCAACACAGAATTACAAATACTGCTATCCTGAATTAATTATTCTTCTACTCTCAGCCAAGTTATTTCTTGCTGATATGAAGACATGGAGTTGATGTAAATCTGAATAACTCAACTTCAAGTCAGTCATACTGTTGGAAATCTACCCTGTCTCCAATGGAGTAGTCTGATTTGGGGAAAAAGCAAGCAAAGTCAATCCTCTAGCTATTTCTGTATTATCACTCCCACCACTCACTCTTTCTGCAACACAGCTACGCTGCCCCATCAGAAAAATTTTGTTCGTCCTTTCCAAGCTTTTTACATGACAGGAAGTGGCAACACTCTCTCTGAAATCACAGAATGTTATCTAAATTATATCAGAGATTTTTGTCTGAGTCCTGTTGTACTGCTCATTGCACTACTAGGAACATCACACATCTAACAAGAAATCTGAACAAGCAGAATTTTTGTTGGCCTAGTGTTAAGTATTGTAATGACTTTAATAATACAAAGTAAAATCATCAATGACTACTGGGAAATCTTTCCTAACTAAGGACAATGGTCACTCTTTTGATCTTGTCCAACCAAATTACATTAACTCACTGTTAGATACTAACTTAAATAAATATTACTTCTGCTGGTGGAAGATGTGACCATGTGTTGGTTTTTTCCATTGGTTTGGACAGTGCTGAATGAACTATAAAAATACACATTTTCAAAATACAAAAAAAAAGGCAAGATCTAGGAGACAAGATATTATGCTGGTAGGATTGACAACAGTTTCTCTAAAAGTTCACTCGTGTACTCACTAGCATCCTTGTTCTGGAGAATATCAAAGAAGCTGTGTCATAGAGACAGTATGGAGGAAACAGGAAAAAAAATCAAAACTGGATGACTTGGGATTCACAGGTTAAGGAAAGGGGAACTTCAGAGACTACCTTAACCTTACACAGATGAAGAAAACATGTTGGATTCACAGAAATAATGAAGTAGACTAGAAAATTCACACAATACTTTGTAAATAATATTAAAGGTAGAGGGAGCAAGCAGAAAGCTGTCTCAGGTCTCCTTTTCCTGGTCAATTTACTTTGTTTGTTTTTTGTTTCTCAGCCAGGATTGACAGCAAGAGCAGTAGGTAGAATATGGTACACATGTAGCTCATAAAAAACAACTTATTTACCAGAAACACAATTTTTTTCTGGGTGATAGTACTGGCTATCTCCCAGAAAATTAGTCTTTTGGGACTTTGTGACAAAGTACAGCTGATAACAAGTAACTGGACAATCTACTGAAAAATATCTCCCAATTTATAATAATAATTTGAAGCACTGGAAATTAGGTTAAAGTAGGTGCAAAGATCCTTAACGAGTTTAAGATGAGTTCAATGGGTCTCAGATATATAGGTAAAGAAGTATTAATATAATTTCCTAAATACTGCTCTTTCATTGTTTTCAACCTGTGCAGCACTACTCTTCATTCCAGAAATCATATTATTGGATGCAATTACTCTTATTTTGCAGTAGATTGTCATTCAGTATCAGTATTGTAGTATGGTCTTAGCAGAGAGGTTACATTTATTCTCATGAACAGGCCAGCTGAAGTGCTGGGGTTAAAGCCCCTGCCCTGCATGGGGGTTGGCATGTGGATGATGGCCACAACCAGGCAAGAAACACACTCCTGATTGGGTCTGGCCATCCTTGGGTGGGAACTGATGAGGAGATCACCACCAGGTGCCCCCACCTTCCATGTTAACTTGGAGGTGGAGTAAGAAGCCACCTCTATAAGAACTGACTGGCTTAGAAGAACTTAAGTTCTAAGTTCTTAGAAGGACTGGCTAAGAACTGGCTGGCTGCTGGTCTGCGTGTTAATGAAAATATCATTCTACGTTGGGCAAGCAGTCAGCAGAAGACCAGCATACAGCTGTACAGAGATTCATGTGTGGGGAACACAGTTCTGCCACAGGTTCCTGAAGCGCTTCAGATCATGCGAACACAGTTCTGTAATCTGGACTCGTAGCAAACAGGAACAAGGCTGATTCAGTACATGAGGGAGCACCTGGTACAGAGATACATATGCAACATTTCTCTTGGTTGTCAGAGTAAAGTTTAACAAGCTGCAGTAATATGCTTTAGCAAATCTATTTTTGTCATTTAGTATGGCCACATTACTTAACATAGACTCACAGGAAAAATGTAAGAGGTACAAAGACAAATGAAAGAAACTACAGAAAATAATTCTCTGTTCAGCTTTGAGGAAAAAAAATCTATTTGTCCTTCTGGAAAACTAATGGCTTTTACTAAAGGTCATTCTGTGTCATCAGACAGTCCTAAATCACATGTAATTGCTCTGCAAGTTCTTCTTTCTCATGTTTTATCTTGCTTTTTATCAGAGTAGTCAAACTGAGAAGATACAAGAGAAATATTTTGGAAAGCACTCACTTGTGTCTTTTCCATAAATATTCTACATGAGTTGAAAGCTGCCTTTTGATAGCCGTGTAGTACAGAATAGTGGGTGCTGCTAGGTTAAAGGGATTTTCACATCCTCTAATAGTCAGATGCCCTTAATATTTTCCTGGAGAAACCTCCCTGTTTTCATCACCACCTATAGAAGATTAAACTCTTATACTCGCCTAAGTGTTGAATGAATGACATGGATAAGTGTGAACGGCACTTTTTGGCACTAAAACAGGGCAGCAACAGAACTTTCAGCATGTGTCACAATTTAGAAAAAGCAGCAGCACAGCCTAATCCTGCACAATTCTTCCTGCTCCTGTAGGATCACAGATATGGCCTGGCACATCACTGTCATGAGGAATGCAGACCTGTAAAATCACGCCAGGAATAAGCAATAGGAGCACTGGCGGATATCTGTGTTTGAGTTCTAAGCTTTTAAGATTTTTGCATGAGCAATCAGCAGTGAGGAATTCTTGTTTTCATCTCCATCAGTTTTACTGGGGGTATATTTAGAAAAATCCTAAATGTACTTGAAAGTTGCATCCTGACTGGTGTCAGGGGTGAAAAACATTTTTTTTAATAGATTTTTAAATTAGTTTATTTACATAGCTAAGGTAATTACTCTATCCAATGAAGTGACTGGATGCTTCTCTCTTGCAAAGTGAAGTAAAATGATACAAACTATTTGGATTAAAGTAATTTGGTTACAAATAATACTCTAAACCATGCAGCTGGAGAAGCAAATTCTGGAGAGAGCAACAAAGTTTTTAGAACAGGAAGAGTGTTATCTCCTTTATAAACAGGAACCACACTTTCTGTGAGAGCCAGCTGTACAAGGTTTGGCTGCAATTCAGTCAAGTTTCTTCATCCCATTGTGTGTGGTGTGTGTTAGAATGGTGACCAAAACACTGCATATGAGCTACTGTGAAGAAAATGAACTTCATCCTAACCAGACAGTAATCCACTGTTTGACAGTGGATAATAAACTTTGACAGGAACAGATTTTTAATTGTGCCTCACAGGTATGTGACCTCTGTAAGGTCATGCTAAGCATAAAGTCCTAAAAATTTAACAGAATCTTTGCTATTAGCAAATTAGAGATACATTCCTTAGGGGATATCTTCTTAAAGCTACAGCTGAAATCACTTGAATTTGAATGCAAAAATAGCATTGACTAGTGGACTGTTTAACAAACGTGCAGCTATGTTCACTGAAAAATAGGAAAATAATACATGTAATAACATCTGCAAAGTCTGAAGCATGTTAAACAGTGTTGGAATTAATGTAACATAAATTTCCGGCTCAGTAAATTACTGCCTTAAGAATACATTCTAATTATGCCCTGAGCAAAACTATATTGTAGTTAAGTGGTCACCAGGTGACCCCACCTTCCTCATTAACTTGGAAGTGGCGCAAGAAGCCGCCCTTCAAAGAGCTCCCTGACTCTTCACAGCAAGTGGAGTTCCCAGGATGGCAGGGCCAGGACATGAAGCTGTCTCTGAGTCCCTGCTCTATAACTGAGCTCATGGCCTGGCTGCTCCCATTGCCCATGAAATGGCTCATTCCCTTCTTCATGTCCCATGTGGTGGGTGAGTGCAGTGACTTGTTCCTCCCTCTGGCTGTCTGGGACTTTGGATCTCTGGGGTGTGATGTGGGAGTGGAGGGAGGAGTTTGGCTGCTGGGCTGCCGGTTAATGATAATGTCATTCTCTATCAGGTAAGTGGTCAGCAGAAGAAGCACCCAGCTGAAATATATAGTTATGTATTTTTCATTAAAGTATGAACATAGAAATCAAAGTTGCATAAGTATGTTTCCAAGTGTACTTCGTGCCACAAAGAAAACATTGTTGGTTCAAGGTTAATATATACTGTGTTAAATGAAGACAGAACGTTCACTATGGTAACAACTGCACTTTTTAAACTAAAAAATAAATTAATTTTTTTGGTTAACGTTTTACTTTACAAGTTGAAAAATACAGTTCCTAAGAACATAACAATAAAATGTGGAAGTAGCTGATCCATGTTAACATTTGGCTTGCTTACTGGACCTAAAGTCCTAAAGAAACTTAATGTCTTTGTCTTAAATACTGAAAGCTTTAAGTCCCATAATCAGTTCAGACTAGCAGCAAGGATTTGATGATGAAATTACAGCATCAGTTACAGTCATTCGCCTAGACCTGTGCAAAGCGTTTGCATCCTGAGCTGCACTCCTGGGCCAGCAGGTCAAGGGAGGGGTTTCCCCCTCTCTGCTCCATGCTTAGGAGACCCCATTTGGAGTACTGCGTTCAGCCCTGGTATCCCAAACATGAGAACTATGTATCTGCTCAAGAGGATTAAGAGGAATGCCATGAAGATGCAGGAGGACAGTCTGAGAGAATTGGGCTTGTTTAGTCTAGTGAAGAGAAGGCTCCAGGGAGACTTTATAGCAGCCTTCCAGTAATTAAAGGTGACTTGCAAGAAAGATGAGGAGGGACTCTGTGTTGTGTAATGATAGGACAAGGCATAACAGGTTTAAACTGAGAAAGGGTAGACTTACATGAGCTATTAAGAAAAAATCCTTTGCTGTGAGGGTGGTGAGACACTAGAACAAGTTACCCAGGGATGGTGTGGATGCATCTTCCTTTGAGATGTTCAAGACCAGGTTGGATGGGGCTCCAAGCAACCTGGTCTAGCTGAAGAAATCCTTGCCCATGGCAAGGGGGTTTGACTAGATGATCTTTAAGATGACTTCCAACCCAAACCATTCTATGATTCTGTTATTCTATAATTCAGTAGTATAGACCTTTTTGGTTTAGACCAGCACCCGCCTTATGTACACTTTTCTTCCAAATGATATTTTTGCCTTAGTGAAAAGTTTAAAAAAGATACGGGGAGTCTGTGTGTTTATGTGAGAGGAGCTCTGTAATTATCACTTGTGTTCAATTTCTTCCTGACATCCTTGAGTATAGAACCATCTTCATTGCTGGTGCCATCTCTTGAAAAACGTAGAATCTAGTCAACAGAAAAATATACCAGGCAATCAACACTGAGAGGCTGATGTATTTACTATGTATTGATTATTCAGATGGGAGATGTATAGTGGAAAGTAATTAGATCATTGTGAAAAGCTCACCTCTGAGTCTGAGAAAAATCCGTGACTTTCCTGAATTAATTTAATTTCCAGTGTCTTATTTACAAAGGTGAAAATGTTATTATCTACACAAAATAAGAGCAAAATAATATACACTTAGGTAAATGTACTTGATGTACTACCACAAAAATATGATAATATGTATATGAATACAAAGAGTAATTTTAAAACATCAGTAATACACATTTAAAAAGGAAAAAAAAAAAGGACAATATTAGGTAGCTTTACATCTTGGCCTTAATCTCAGTGAGGGTCTGTAGAAAGCTTTGTTTTGTCTGTGATGTTTCAAAAACAATAGCAGTTATAACTTGTTGCAGATGTAGACCTGAAAGCTGCTCTGGGCTCAGCATGTATTATGTCATGGTTAAGGGTTCTTTAAATTATGTCCCCTGTAATAACAGTCTCTAACAGCTACATACAGGTAACTTCAACTAGATGCTCGCTTTTAACTGTAATTAACAGAACGTTTCCAAAGAAATAATTTTTATAATGATTGCAGTAACTATACTTTTCATTCTTGTGAAGTGCTAAGTGTTTTAATCATCACCTGTTCATTCTCATGGTTATTGCTACATTTAACTAAAGCTTGATTCCTAATGAATGACTAGTAATGGATATGTTACAAAATGATCAGTCAGAGCATCTGCTGAACTGTCTGAGATGGAATATATTCTCCACAAATAAGTGCTGCAGACAAATTGATTGCTTTTTTCCAAATACCTTTAATTCCTTAAAATAGTTTCTAAAAACTTACACAGAAATGATTATAAGAAACAGATTTAGTTGAGAATTAACAATTTTTCTAATCTTGTCAGCGAATGAGTTATGGTGGAGCTGTGATTGATGAATGAGGATTTTGATCTTGGTTCTGTTGATGTAAGTTTATAATATGTGCAGTGAAGCTATATAGGAATATCTCCAGAAATGTACCAAGACAGTCAAGAGCAAAATTGGGTCAATGAGATTTATATCCACTTATGAATATAGAATCATGTCCCTGCTTGCAAGTAGCCAGATATTGTATGTCTGACCTGCCACCCAGCTTGGGCATAACAGCATTAGAAAGAGCATTGTTATGGTGTCCCACAAGAGCTCTTTTTAAGCCTGTTTGAAATCTTGCTTGCTCAGGTAACAAATCTATACCTGCTCTTAAGCATGCCTTCCAAGAGTCACTGCTCTGGGATCCTGGAAGATGATCACAGTTGCTTCCTACAGACCCCTATGAGCACTGCAGCTGAAAGGAAGACATCCTTACAGTTTAGAAATCTGTCCTAGTTTAATTATCAGAGACTAGTTATTATTAGTTTATTCCAAACTGTGAGTAGCTATTACCAAAAATAATGATGCTGAATTACTCCTACAACTACCTGCATGCCAATACAAGTGGTCCAGTGCACAGCTCTTCATCGGACCAAATATTCAAGTGTGTTTCATTTGTTTATAAACTAACAAATTTTACAGAGTCCTGGCCAAGCAGTGTTGCTAATTTGATGCACCTATAATGAGCTGACCATCTTTCATTTTTTCTGAAGTTGTTTATTACACTAATAGGTCCTCTTACTCATTTAATCTTGTCGACATGAGTGATGCTTAATATCGTAGCTAAAAGATTACTAAAAAAAATTGCTATCGGGGAGATAATGGAATGAATAACCCTTCCACTGAAGGTCTTTCTTGGGGAATAGTCTCATTTTAATGCCACTTTAAGATCTGGATAACAGTGGCCACCTGAATACGTAATTCCCGTAAGACTCCATCAAAAGGAAACTATGAGACTGATAGAAATTTGAACAACCCAAAAAATAATACTGCAAAGGGTACACAACCAGTAAGGAAAGTGAAATCATTTAGTGGAAAGATAAATTTCAAGTACTGAGTAGGTTTCAGCAGTTGGTCACCTACTGCTGTCAATATCAGAAGTCAATCTGAAACTCTATCAGGAATGTCTGGTCTACTCAGCAGCCACAGAGGAACCAGGCTCTTGAAGGCAGCAAGTGCCACAGCTCTTCTGAATGCCCCCTTGCTCATATATTAATTTCACAGAGGTAGAAGACACTCCAAGTATAGCAGTGGGTTTTTATATCCTAGACCCACCTGTCCCTTCCTCTTATGTGATGTCTAGCATGAGTTGGGTAGAGAGCTGGGTAACAGCCATATATGTTTAGCATGTTCTTCATTAGTCTCATTATCCTCTTCAGAGGTGTATGCTTTAATATCCATTTTACAATCAAGCTAAGGTCTTTGCTTGGACACTATAACCTTCAAAATGCACCAAAGCCATTTGCTTGTGTTGTTTTAGCCGAAACAGGACCATCTTATCTTCACAATGCTCCTTCCTTTAGCTGTTCCACCAGCTCCGTGGGTCTCCACCTCTAGAGGTAGCCTAAGAATCTCATGGTCACAAGCATCTTCTCCTGCCCCTGCTCGTTGTAAAAAGCAGACTAAATTAGCCTGTCCTCCTGCCACAGGGCAAGCTGGGCAGTTTTCCCACAGCATCTTCTTGTTTGTTGTAGGAAAAAAAAAAAAATAAGGAGCAGATTCAAATGAGGGAGATAAACAATATCTGATATCTGGAAACAAATTAGGCCCCCTCACACTTCGCTCTGCTTTTGCAAGAGAATCTTGCTTTGATGACATCTTTGTCCAAAGAATTTTACCATGTCCATCAGTATATATTACCATTCTACTAATGGCCCTTTTTTGTCACAGCCATTTCTCATCCTACAATGCACAACAGAATTGATTGAAGTACTTTCCTATCAGTCTTCCTAAGTTTTGAATACACCTAGTTGATTAATATTCAAGGTATCATTACTAGTCATATTATCATTATTCAAGTTGTATATGGCTTACACTCCTGAATGTTCATTATAATATGACTTCAACAAAAGGTCACAGTTATTTTAATAATAACAGTATAATCAATATACTTGTGATTTGTTAGAAATAATTCAATGTTCGCTACATTTTAATAACCTATTTTCATAAAAATCAATAACTGGGCTAAGATAATACATATAAAGGATGTTACTTAAGGGCATGGTGTGTGGAAGGGTATGGATCAGATTCTTACCTGGTAGTTTTGGTTACTGTCATAGACTAATATTCAGTTATTTGAGTTGAGAAACCAGCACACAATTAGAAACTGTGTTTTGGGTTTGTGTATCTAGAAACAGAATGGGACCTGATTTCTCTCAAAAGCTTCTGAACCTGAGCTATCCTATGTTAGAGCATCCTGTGGCACGTCTATAGTATACCCAATCCTAATTTCTCTTCCATTCAGATTGCCTGTCACAATGCAAGGACAATGAACTGGAAGACCAGCCACAGAAACTGGGACAGTGGGAGAGGAAGCCAAGAAAGGAAAGTTTCCTAAACATCCACTGCAAGACCTAATGATTATCTTCTTGAGCCCTTGTAGCAAAAACCCAAGATGAAAGTGGCACCTGCAAAACCCTGGTATATATATATATGTGAGTTCTATAATGGTCCTGAGACTTCCATGCACATCTCTGCTATTCCAGCTATTGCTGAGTGTTTATGGATCAGGAGCTATAACAGGGCTTGGACCACCAAGTGCTGTTTTCTCCATCTGTGAGTAGTTTTGCCACTGAGGGTGGTAAAATTTAATTGTGTTTCTCCTTGGTACTGTTCAGAAACACAAAATACTGCATTTTTGCCCAAATCCTCATGTCCAAATCATCTATATCCAATGCCAAGTTATACAAATTTGTAGGGGAAAATGTAGACTAGATTATTTCCCTTTAGGCTGTGTTTTAGAAGGGTTTCTCTGAGATATGGGAACATGATGGCTCACTGGTTGTCACTCAACTTGGGAGGGAAGGCTCCAGGGTCAGTCCTATGATTTTCACAGTGCTGAAGCAGTCTGCAATTGAATTTTAGCAGAAAGGAAAGTAGGAAGAGATATTAAGTAAAACAAGTGAGAACTGAGTCTGGTGCATTCTTCTCTATTTGCACTTCTCCATGAGTCCTTGTAGCCTGCTTTGGGTGCAAATGGATTAAGAACTTCTTGCTGCTTCAAGTACCATAGCCCTCATTAATAAAAAACCTAGATCAACAGCTTCAGTATGAAAGAATATCAAGTCTGAGTCAGAATATTAAGATCCTGTGTAAAATAGGAGATCACAGACTCATACAATGGTTTTGGTTGGAAGGAAACTTCAAGATATCTAGTTCAAATCTAGTGCCAAACATAGAATAGGCAGCTGAAAGTGAAGTGTAGCACAGATTAGAGATAAATAAAAGGCAGATACCCTGGTGCAAGTGCAGTAGGACAGTCATAGGATTGAATGCAAATTATCTTAGTCACTATCATTGCAAACTTTTCAGAAGTGAGGTGTCACTACACTGAAGTCACAAAGCAGCAAGATGATAAAAAGTAAGATAAAGTTTCAAATCTGAAAACCAGGGGTTTAAACACATTTCAGTAATAGGTAGAAGTAGAGTTCAGGTGGTATTTATAACTACTTTATAAAATAATTGGTGATGATACTGAGGTCAAATTTTACATAAGATTTTGGTATTTGTTTTCTAGAATGTTTCGTCAACTCTTCAGGAAAGAAAAACCTTTTCATGACTACATACAGTACAAATATGCATTGATTTGTAGGGCAGGAAAACGATACTGGTGTGTTGTAAAAAAAGAAAAAGCAATGTGCTTTCAAAAGCTGAACTTGTGGGACACAGAGAGGAAAGAGATCAACTGTAAATTCTCTACTTTCTCTTTTGATTTCCCCTTATTTTATCTGTGTTAGTCCATAAATCTTTACAAATTATTTATTACTCTATATTTTTCCGGTGAAAACCGCACTAGCCAAAGACCTCTTTTCCTCAAATTAAACTTTTGAAACATTGAGAAAATTCAGATATTTTTCTCAATAAATAGTAAAGGTAACTAGTGGTAGCTTGGTTTATCTGTCTTGCCAAAAAATATTTACAATGACAAAGTTTATTTAAAAATATCAATCTACTAATATTTTCATGATTAAAGCAACGTTATACTTGTGAACTTCACATTTTTATTGCACTGGCAAATTAATGAAATCAACTTGCATTTGAATTTTCAAGATGAAGGCCTCTAAGATACTTTCAGAAGAGAAGTGTTAAAGTATGCTGAATCCTAAATCTGGGAAGTTTAAAGCAGACTTATTGATGCTCATGACAAGAATGAGCCCAAGATTTTAAAAAGTTATTTTGTTATGGATTGCCTTGCTCCAGCAAGCATCAAGTAAAAAATTCCAAGAGTAGGTCCAAATACATCTTTTGTGTTCTATAAGCATTGTTGTACTGGATTTATGTGTTTTGGTAGTGGGGACTGCAGGAATGTCTCTGTGAAAGGAGATCAGGGGCTGCCTCATGCTGGACATAGCCAGTTCCAGCTGATTCCAGCCAGTTTCAGCCAGCTCCACAACAGACCCATCGCTTCACAAAGGCTGGCCCATCAGCAAACCTTGTAGTGCCTTTGGGAAAACATATCTAAGAAAAGACTAAATGCTGCACAGGCAATGAGGAGCAAGGAACAAAAAGTGTGAGAAACAGCCCTATGAGCACCAAGGTCAGGGAGAAGGAGGGCAAGGAAGTGCTGCAGGTGCTGGAGCAGAGATTTGAGAAACAAAGTAGACAGAAACAGAATAGGATGACTGAGGAGGGGAAAAAAAAAAAAAGCCAAACAAAGAAGTATTTAGGGAAACAAATTCCCTTCCCCAGACTTCAGTCAAACAGCTTTTCTGCCCCCTTTCTAGACTCAACTTTTTGTGGTTTTTCTCCATCACCTGGTTACGTTAAGGCAAAAAGTGGTACAGGAGGATGGAATCAGTGCATAATGGTTTTCTCTCAGTCACAGCTTTCTTGCTCATTTTCCTACACTGATCCTTACTTCTTACTTGTCTCCTTTACTTCGATATGGGTCCCATGTCTGCAGTCCTTGAAGCATGATGGGTCACCCACCACTGGTGTCCCTCAGAACTGTCCCTATCTTGTTATGCAATACCTTTCTCTAAGCACAACTCCAGCTGTATCGCCAGCAAAGTCCCATTCTACATGCCTCCCCATTCCTCCTAACATCTCTTCCATGTCTCCTTCCTCCAGTAGCTGCCACCCTTTACATGTCTGAGCAGAGATACCATGTACTCCTATCATTGACTGCAATTTTGGCACACAGTAAGGTGTTTACACCAGCTTCAGAGTCAGCAGCAGCAGGCTCTGAGCAGCATGGGGCACCTCATAGTGTCCTGACATGTAGGACACCCTGCAAACCCTGAGATCAAAACCATGTATCTTATATAAGGAATTGCCATACCTTATAAGATATGATGCTCTCCTAAAATGAGAGCATCATCCTCTTCTGTGCCTTAACAGAGTCGACAGCACTGCCACTACATCAGTGAACATGGAGCTTGATGGCAAGTTATACAGAACAGAAGGACTGAAGGTAAGGGAGAACAAGGAAGTGTGAAAGGCAAGAATTCTTGCAAGCGAAGTCTGAGAAACCTAAAATTTCTTTTTTGTATATTCTGTATTGTTTTTCACTCCTGGGACTAAGGGGACATGTATTCTGCTCTTTCTCCAGAGAGCTGGCAGGGCAAACTGCCATAAACTCCCCAAACAGTCATACATTTTTTCCTTCTTGCCATGACTGTGCCATCTTTTTCTTTTGATGGTTTTTGAAATCCCTCTTGTGAAGGCTATCTTGTGCTATTCATTTGTTCAGTGCTCAGCACAATGTGTTTACAGACTTGGCTTCAATCTTTGTTATAGCCATAATGATACAGTCAGTTTTCACTTTCCATGAATGGGATTACCCAAGTCGTACCAGCTCCTGATGCCATGCTACGTCTACTACTGGGGGACATCATAAATAATACTCTGATATTATGCCTGGCAATTTCAGCTGCTGCGGGTTAATACTCTCAGCTCACAGAATCTGCTGACGAGGTTTTCCAAAAATGGATATACTAAATACATTCATATCTATCTATATATATATTATGTGTTCACTCTGTCATCTACATCTATTATGCTGGATAACTGAAGTATGACCAAGATAATTTTTAAAAGTTTGATTTATAATAATATAGTTTGCAAATGTTCATTTTAAAAGGTTTAGAAAAAAATAATTCCCAAAGTGTTGATCTAAGTATTTTACTCATACTTCTATTTGCTACTGAAAAACAAAGTTAAAAGCAAGCCTGATCATGCTGAGAAAAAAAAAAAAATATGCTAGAGGAACGTTAGCAGAGATCAAACAGGATCAATCACTCTTGAAAGGTAAAGAAAAGATATGGAACCTAAGGCAAACAGTGACCTTAAAAAAAAAGCAGAAATCCTTTCATGAAAATGTTCATGCCCCCATAGCTGCTTGGTGACAGCTACCCAAAGAATCACTGTATCCAAAGAAGCTGGTAAAAAAGTGAAGTTCTGAAGTAGAACTCAGAGAAGCAATGAATTTGTGGTTGTGGAGATTTTAACACTATAACTTATCAGAATGTATTCCTCTTGAGACTATAAATTGTTTTTTATCACAGGATGAAAAAAATTAATTGGAGTGAGCACATGAAATATCTAAATTCCTATTATTACATCATCTGCTTTTCAAGTTGAAACTTTCAATCTGTCCTTCCTATTAATACTTTACAATGCTGTCACATCATCTTTTTATTCTGAATTTTGTCATCTTGAAGCATTTTTTAAGTGGTAGTGCTTAAGGAAACTGTAACTGAGCATTGGAAAAAAAATGGTTTCTTAGAAAACTGGGTTTTGCAATAGCATAGAAGGTATCAGAATGCAATTAATCTCAGAATTTTTTGTTTGTTTGGTTTTCATTCTGCTGTAAATAAAACAGAAAGCTCCTACAAAATATTGAAGTGGTTGTTGGGATTTTTTTCCAAAACATCTTGGGATTGTGTACTTCACCTCATTTACTATCATTGCTAACTTTCATGTCGATGAAGAAAATACTCCTTGGAAAAGCATCCTAAAATAAAATAGACCATAATCTCATGGCAGATTCATGAGGCATGTTACAGAATTCAGTAGAGAAATATACTCCTCCTACTGAATAATTTTGGATAAATTATGTGGTAAATGGATGTACAGAAGCTGATGACTCTTGGGAACTCCTTAAACTAAACAAAAGCTAAAAAAAAAAGAGCATCTGCATTGAAAAATTATTTCTAATTGTTGATGGCAACTTAATCCCTATTAAATTCTATCCTTTGTACTCTCTCTATTCACATAGCCATTTTCTTTTTTCCTGAGGGATTTGCACTAATGTGATTTTACTTTCATTACAAAGTAAATTTCACAAAATCTTTTTAATAGGCAAAAAAAGTAATATTAGTGATGTGTGTGTATATAGAGATATATATAGTCAAAACAGACTTGGTGAATCCAGTATTACCTGCAACCTATATGCACCACTGATGAAATATATCACAATCTAATGAAACATGGCAGCAAAATTAAAGACATCTTCCCATCAGTAAACCAAAGAAGACAACATTATCAGGAAAACAGCATTATCTCCTCTTAAGATAGGTTTAGAGAAGTTCTGCTTTATAATGGTCACCTCAAGTAGATGGAATGCTATAGTTTGTCCTCTCTATAGAAGATTTTAAACCAAAATAAATGTTATATCTAAGTTTTTGAATTCAATCTCTTCTGAGAAACAGAACAATACTGATATCTAGAAGACTGACTTTGAATTTTGGATTCTCTTTAGCAGTACCTAAAGGGTATAAATTACATTGTTGAAGTTATAGGATATAGTCAAAGTGTTTTAGGCAAGCACTGAAACTCTCAGACCTGCTGGGGCAGTAGTAGGTCTGATCACATATATAGGTACTTGAGTTTTGTTTTAATTTAGCTTCAGAGCTTAAGTCATACTGTGGATTAGATGCTTAGAAGGGAAAAGGTAACCTCCCAATGTAAAATAAAAACAAAAAAAACTACAAACCAGGGCATAACCTTTTTCCATAAACTGGAAAAAGTGTAGTGCTGGCTCTTCATAGCTTTGCTAAACAGCAATTAATTGAAATTGAGAGTTTCTGTTGAGTATTAAAATTGTGCACAAATGATAAGCCTAACATAGTTCTACCAAAGAAGAAAAAAAGAGAAAATAGGTTGAATGCAGAATGATTTAAAAAAAAAAAAAAAACTGACCATATGAAAAATTTAATTTGGCACTTGATATTTTGTAAGGGATTGTGTTTAAATTTTTAGATTATAAAATAATAAAGTATCAATATTATTTTTAACTGAAAACTAAAAGAGCAATGGTTCTACTTAATTTTTGTGACTGCAAAGATTTTTTTGCCAGTTTTTAAACACAAACTTTAGTAAAATCAATTAGTGGAATTTCTTCATATTTTCCCATCTTCTGTCCCTAATTAGCAACAACAAAATAATATAATCATAATTTCCCAAAGCAGCAGCAGTAAATATTTATGTAGCAATGAGTGGTAAGTTTCCGAAGTTTCCCTTCCTACCCAAGTAGCTAGAAGGATAAAATTTTGTACATGCTTTGAATAAGGAGGTTCTCATAAGTCATTCAAAAATACCTGATTAATGTCAAACTTTGTTCTAGGCTACAGAATTGCATTACAGACACTCATGCATTTGATTTGTCCTGCAGGAGTCAAATTATAATAGTATTATTTGGGATGTTTTCTGGCTAAATATTTATAATTGTGAAAAATTTAGCATATGGAATATCAGTACAGATGAAATAAGTACGCTTTGCTTTTTAACATTAAACAATATCACAGAGAATGAAATTATGTAATCACCTTTAAATGCATTTTTAATTGAAAAGCTGGTGCTAGGATTCATCTTCCCCAGCGGAACACTTGCCTTACACATAATTTGATAATTTATATTGGAAGTCAAAAATTACAACAGTAACAAAAAAAAGAACACTAACTTTTAAAGCATTAATTAAAATGTACCAATTCAATAGAGCTTAGTTCATTTTCACATGGAACCTCATTAAGGCAAGATGTTCTGTACAAATCAGTCTTTCCAAACAGAACTCCTGGCAATTGTTAATGAGGTTTCCATGTGAAGTATCATTTGCCAAATTATAAAACTATACAAATCAGATACATACCCTGCTGGACTATGTCTAAAGTCTGTTTCTTTAATTGAGATATTGGTTTGTGTTTTCAACACAATCTTGTATGTATACATGGGACTTCAGGATTTGATTACGTGCTTGCATTGGTGTCAATATTTGGATATTTAAACCAAAGTGTATTTGAGTTGCTATACAGAACTGTTAACAAAACGGACTTTCATTTACATTCTGTTCACATTTTAGGCAACTAACATCTTTCTAACTGACACGTTAACTAAGCAAGATAAAGAAGATCTAGAAAACACAATTAAGAATAAAATAAGCTTAAGCTTTACTTTTGCCATTAATTTTGTTAGGTGTGAAGTGAAAAGAACAGGATATTAACACACTTAAGATCCTGTGAGGGTCTGTTTGGTATAATGAGAAAAGAATTAGATCCTTAAAATGTTATCCTGGTTCTAAATGGTAGAACTAGAGATAGAGAGTCTTAATTAAAAACATGGAACTTTTTTAATCCATTATGTTCTTTAAGACCATGGAAATTTTTTTTTATTTGAACTATTACTCATACTAAAGTTTTGAATCATGCCCTGGATTATGCTAAACCAGGTTTAAAGCCCACTTATGTCTTTCTCATCACGATACATAAATAGATCATACAGAGGAAGTGTAGAGAAATCCCAGTAGACAGAAATGTCTCAAATTAGGATTCAAACTCTTGAAAAGAGATTAGAAAATACAGTTAAGGAATTGAAACCTCCTTACAAGCAGTTACAATGCATTATTATCCATGCCTTGATAGAGCAGTCTGCTGGACCCTCATTGCAGGAAAGGAGGACCTAGTGGTAGAACCTTCCCTTTAAAGAATTCTTATTGTATAAATATTTTCCTAGTTTTATACTTTTTCATTGACTAGTTATTTGCTCTGATATCTGAAGCAAAAAAAAAAAAATCAAGGAAACATGTTTTGGTTCAAACTGAAATACATTTTTTCCCCCATTTAATTCTTCTAATATACCTCTGTAATTTGTTATTCTGACTCTTTTGTAGAATATTTTTCTTCTGTTGTCCTTCTGTTACAGTGATACTTCTGATTTCTTGCTGTTGCTATCCTTTTGTTTGTGTGACATAGAGGGAGTAAGTTGTAAAACTTTTTCACTTATGATTAGGAGATGGATGTTGCAGCATTAATGTGGGTATATTGTTGGCAATTTGCTTTATTCCAGGCTTGGGACTTTGCAGAGGTTTAATCACATAAAGAAATAATGGATTAAATTTGTGGTTGTCTCTAACAGCCAGGTACGCTTAATGGAATCCCCTCTTGCACCAGTCTGTTGGGTACTGTGATGGCTTCTATGAAAAGATACCATAAGTTGTCCCTAGGTCTGAAAGAACCTGTATTTAAGAAAGGGTGAAAACTGCTCTGCAACAGAAATTGAGAGAAAGGAGTGAGAATGTGTCAGAAAAAGAGCTCTACAGACAGGAGAGACAGTGAAGGAGGGGGTGGTGGTGCTCCAGGAATCAAAGGAGAGAAGATTAGGGTGATGCAGGTTGTCCCCCTGCAGCCAGTGCAGATCACTGCACTGGAGTGATTCAGGTAGAGAGTATCAGTGTCCACAAAAGACCCCGCTGCTCAGAGGAGAAGGTTGTCCAGCACCATGTGCGGGTCAGTCTTAAATATTTCCAAGGATGTAAACTCCACAACCTCTCTGGGCACTTATTTACTAATGATCAATGCTCTAACATTTGCAAAGCTACTGAGGAATGTGTCCACTTTGTGCTTCCCCTCTTGTCCCATCTAGAGGGTAGGCGGTCAGGGAAGACAAAAAGTGCAGCAATTTATTTATTTTTAAAAAATATTTCTTTCTTTTCTACAGGTACTCAGAGAAAACCTCATCCTTTTCTTTTTACATATAAAATTCCTTACGAGTCAAAAAGAACAAAACATCTTCTGACAATCATATGGATCAGAAGAAAAGTCTACAACCAGCATTGGTTGTTAAAAGTGATTTCATAACTACCGTTTGATGGTAGAAGTCTCTTGATACAGGAATTAATAAAGCAATTTGGAAAGGACCTTAGGAGATCTTCTAATCCATCTCTGCCTCAGTCTGTATCATCTAAACCTATACTACACTTGACAGATATTTTTTAAAGTTAGTTATAATTAGGTTTTTATTACGAACAAAAGGATAGAACTGTCTAGAATAGGGAAAGACAAAATTAGTGTATTTTGACATTATTTGTCTTGAAATTATATGGAACAGGTGGATTTCACATGAGATGATAAAAAAATGGTTGAAAAGCAATACAGTAATTTGAAGAGACTTCTTAGAAGAGCAGTGAGAGTAATTATAGCTAAAAGACATGTAGTTTAGGAGGGCTGGTAGGAAGAGTTTGCGTTGAATAGCGTTACAAAGAACATGTGAAGTAGGCAAGAAGCTGTTGCAAAATATACCATGCTGGGTAGTACCAGGAGAGCTCTTAAGCTAGATCAAGAAACAAAGACATTAGGACATTAGAGAAAACATTCTTGGTAGGAAGGATAGGTAGATGTTGGAGCAGATTGAGACATACGGTGAAGTCTATGTTGATGTCTTTAAGATGCTTTCACAAGGCAAAATTTCTGCAGGAGCTCTCTATAGTCTCTGTTGGAGATCCTAGAGAAGATCCAGTAGCAGCCTTTGGCAGCTTATTATAATTCAAAAAGCATTCATTCTCAACATAAACCTATGGAGTTTATATATCCAAGATGGGATATGCAAGAAACTCGGGTACAAGAATCTCATGTCATATTCACATGTGCTCCCTTGGTTTTCTATCAGAGATCAGTCCATAGGACAGTGTTGTCAGTGTATAAAATACAGGTATACAATATAGAGATGGGTTTCCTGACATAAACAACTAGCTAGGGAGCTTTCACTGCCCAATAAGCAAAGGATGAGGAGAAATGGTTAACTTACAGAAGTGTTGGCCTGCTGAGATTGATTATAAGGTGAATCAGGTTGTGGAATGGGGAAAAAAAAAATTAAATTGTGCAGTAATATCCAATACTGTAGTCACTGTATCAGCTGAATACTCCTGCACTGTCAGTGCATTGCACTGGCATGTATAACCTTAGAAGAGCTATGCAGGTTTTTACAGCTTCTTTGTGTCGTGGCATGATTCAAATTAACAGTAAGTAAGGGTAAAATCTGCAACTTAATCTGTAACAGACAATGTTTCTTCTGGCAGTCTGATAGCTTATTTGGGCCTAATGAAGATTTCCTTTTAGGACTATAAATTAGAACTGCTTCTAGCCAAATTACCCAATTCATTTGAGTAACAACAGCACACTTTCTATAAATCATTGACAATTTTTGTTCAGCGTTTCTTAATCTTTGTAAAAGTTACGTCCTCTTCCCTTTTTTGCCAAAAATATATCTTTTTTATTTCTATAACTAACCCCTCTGTTTTCTCTCTTAATATTTATTAAATATGTATTAGTTCATCAGCCTCAGTGCACTGTGTTCACAAGGTACAGAAGCACAGGCATAAGCGCTTATGTAGTTAGTATGCAGTATAAAGTCATCTATCTTTAAACCATCACTTAGGTAAGGCTTTCTTTGCAGATTGCTATCTTTATTTAGAGAAACAAATATGACTAAATTAATCTTCATTAAGCTGATTTCTGACGCAGTATAATAACTTGGTAAACCTGAAGTACAGCACAGGAAGACAGACGACTGCACTATACTGAAGAATCCACAGTTTATGAACGTAATATTTGCCTCTGATTTATTTATTTTCTTCCAGTAATAATGCTTTACACTCATCTTCTCCATTTTGTGCATTAGGCTCTCTGCCTTTCCTGAAATCTCAGAAACCTCTTCTCCATTTAACCAATATTCTTGTTTTTCACTGCAACATATAACTTCAGCCTGCCAGAGGGCTCTGACACAATGATCTCCATCCCCTTGTTCCCCTGCTAAGGTGGGCAGTCTAACACTTTGTGATTTTGCTTTTAATGATTAGTGTGCTTTTCCAAATTTTGCATTGTGTGTTGTAGAGCCTAATACAAGCATCTACGTGATGTTAACTATCTGCAAACAGCAGTAGACTTAGATAAGTCTGGGTAATATACCAGATAATTTGCGTTTTCTTAGGGATATCAATATAAAAACATTGTATTAGTTAATTATAGTAATTAAAATAAATCAATATTTATACCACTAAAGTATTTATACTTCCATAGTATTTTTCTTTTTTATTTTTCCTCAGCATGCTTGATCTTCTCATTGTATGCATTTTCATTTTGAGGGAGTCTCAAGGTATTCACACTTGAATGAAAAAAATGGGTTTTTGAGTAATGTTAGGTGTTCACCTTAAAAAAAAAAAAAAAGAAAGAAAGAAAGAAAGAAAGAAAGAAAATTACTGCCCTTCATTTTGTGTTTTAAAGATTTAGCATTAAGAGAGATTTTGTTACTGTCAGGTTTCTCCAGAGTGACTGGACATGTAGAGCAAGTTATGTCAGATTTCTCCTATTACTTTAAATACAACAACACTCACCCCTGTCCTGCTGCAGCTGTGCTTTCATTGAACATTGCTCTCTATGCTGCTTTTAAGGCATTACTTTTTTTCTGCCTAAATGTTAGCTCTTTCTAATCTCATTTTTTCTAAAGTCATGAGAATCTCCGCTACTCCTGTTCAGATTCCTTCTCTAAATTTTAGATAGCAAACTTTCTATCTCATATGTAAAACAGCTGTGCTATGTATTTCCACAGATTTTACAATGATAAGTCATGGTCCTGCAAAACCCTACCCAGGTTTACTTTTAAGCATGCTATTGATATTTAAGCCAATCTTATAACATGCAGATTTCTCAGTTTTGGTGTGGAAACACCAATTTACTCATTTCGATCTCTTACAGTTTAATGGAGGATTGTAAAATCAGTTTTAAATTTGGCAGAAACCTAATGCAAAGTAAGACCAGAAGCTACAGCAACAAGGGTAAATGACCCAATTAATTTTCAGTTAAAAATATATTAGCAGGAATTCTCATTAATAAAATGCATAGTACACAGTCATTCCTGTTTCAATTTCACTAAAACACTATTTTATCTCAGTACATTAACTATCATTCCAATACATAATATACAGTTTTTAAATTTTCTACAGTTGTACAATATTTATCTGTAGTTGCCTACAAAGCAATAGAATGATGAAAATGAAAAATTTTATTTTTCTATACAGAAAAGGGGAAAAAAAAGTTTGTGTGATCAAATCATCTGTTACAGAACAGGATGCAAAACCAGAGATTTTTACTTTCAGCCTGATTCCTTTAATCTTTGGATTAATTTCATTCAAATATAATAATATATGTCCCTGAAAAATTGAAAATTTAGATGATTACATAAAATCTCCTGATTAATTTGAATTCATCAAAATTCAGTAACCAATAAAAACTACAAAATACACTCATAAAGACAATGGAAGAATAGAACTTATTGTAGTGAATACATGAACAACTTCTTAATGTTTAAGTACCTAAAAATCCACACAGTGTATAACTATAAAGACACAAACAGAACACCTTCAAGAATACATTCAAGTATTCAGAGTTCTTTAGAAATAATACCATCTTTGATAACAATTTTTACCAACAGTACAATTGCTGATGTAACATGTTCAGAATTTCAGTTCCCTGCAGCCTTGAGGTTGGGATTGAAACCTGAGAT
Organism: Merops nubicus; assembly: GCF_000691845.1. Taxonomy (NCBI): domain Eukaryota; kingdom Metazoa; phylum Chordata; class Aves; order Coraciiformes; family Meropidae; genus Merops; species Merops nubicus. The sequence goes on along the minus strand of NW_008594281.1, from coordinate 79,857 downwards.
TTAAAACTTTAAAGTTTTACTTTGGTTTCATTCTCCTTCCTCTGTTCCTACAGGTTACACTTTTTATTGTTTTGCAGGTTACATTTGCAATCTTTTCACTGTAATTATGTTGATTAGTTTTTTTTTTTCCCCTTTCTTCTTTTTGGACTTTCCATAAAAATAAGTTATCCTGGCATAACAGCAATTAAACTAGTGATTTTGCTGTCAAGGATACAAAGAATCAGACTCCTAACAATTATAGTGGGTTAACCACCCTCATATGTACCAAGTCAGGTGATATATATGGTAGATTCTGATAGGAAGGTCCCAGGGTTGTGCTGTAGATCTGAACAATCCTCTTCATAATCCAGTTCAGCCTGGGTATAAAAGTGGTAAGATACATTATTGTACTAGCTGATGTTCTGGATAACTTGTACTTTTAAAATTGTTGTAAGATAAACTATGGTGGAAAGTGTATTTGTTTCTGTAGAACATAAATTACCAAAAGACAGAGTAGAATCATGATGTATTTTAATATTGTGACATCTGCATATCTCCCCTCCCCATATTTCTTTATAATCAAATAATGTCAGTTAAATCTCTGTTTCTTTCTCTGATTAATTTTAGTTGTTTAATTGTTTTACGTTGGCATGCTTCTTTTTGTTCTGTGGGCAGGGATATTGTTCTTCCTTAGGAACAACAATAAGAAGATCCCTGGAAACGAACCATGAGTTGAAGTCCATTTGTAGGACAGTGAGAAGTTTGAATTGTCAGTCTCTGCTTGAACCTACTTTGTAGTTAAATGTGTATTTTCAGTGCTGACAGACTGACAATGCATATGGAATAGGCCACTTTCTTTAACATAGTAACAATCTTCACCTTAAATTGGGTAGTTTTGAACAAGTCAGGAGACTTAGAGAAATACTAAGGTTAAAAAAAATACTAGTGACTCATACTGCCAACATTGCTAATGGAAAAAAAATAGTTTAATAATGTTTACACTGATAACTTGATGAGCAGGAAATTGCAAAACTAATTTAGTATTAAAAACATCATTAAAATGAAGACATTTTAAAATACATCTACAAGAGAAGCTATGACTCAGAGTGTAGGAGAAGGCAACTGTTCAGGATTTCTGTGAACTCTGGCTGCAGCTGGCAGAACCAGCCACAGTACCCAGAACAGCAAATGGTGCAAGTGTTTAGTTGTCTTTCAGCAGCCAGGCAATCAAATTTACTTCTATAGTAACAGAAAAGTACTTGGTCAAATGACCAATCCATGCTATTATTGAGAAAAATCAGTGCACATTTTGAAGACTGTGCCTTTCAGTTTATCTAAATTTCTTTGCATTTTAGAGTCAGTTTCTCACTGTTTCTTCACTTTACAATTAAAACAATGCAATTTGTTTATTCTTTAGTCAATGTAGGCAAAAAGACTAAACAATGTACTTTGTTGTGTTGCTAGGCAATAAGATTATTAGTGGCTGGTTTCTTTCTAATGGATAAAAAGTTCAGGAAATAACATTTGCCAGGGACTTTGCACATTTAGGTCTTTTTTGCTGAGCTCTTTCCTGAGAAGATTCATATGCAGTGTGTACCTTATCATTCAGGAATGAAGTTTAATGAGCAAAAGTTCTTAAGGTGAAGAGAACTTTAGTTCATGAGCAGAGCTGTGAAACTTAAAAGCATTAATATGATACCACAAATTTTTGTTAGCATAACTGGAGTCTTAGAAGTCTGATCAAAAAACTATTAGTTGCACAGAAATAGAGAAAAAAAATAATTAAAAAGCATTAAACATCCTCATGATAATAACATCTTATCCTTTCTCCTGCTTTTATGCCCACTCTTACACTGCTCCTCTAGGTTCTAAAATGTGTTTTCTGTCCGGGGAGTAAGAGCCGGGGTTAAAATGATGGAAATCCTTCTCTGGAAAGACTATGTGTGAGAGTACTAGAAGGTTACTGCTAGGCCTCCCCAAAGCCTTCTCCAGGCTGAACATTCTCTGTTCCATCAACCCTTCCTGATAGATTATGTGTTCAAAATCCTGATGATCTTGGTGGCTTTCCATTGGACTTCAAGGTTTATTTGGGTACTTTTTTAGTGGGGGCAGGTGGTGAACTTGGGTGTGGTATTGCAGCGGCAGTCCGAGAAGTACCAAGTAAAGGAGAATCATAGAATCATTTAGGATGAAAAAAGACCTTTAGGATCTTGAGACAACTTGAGGTCATTTCCTCTTGTCCCATCACTTGTTACTTGTGAGAAGAGATGCTTTCCTAGCATACTAGGATCAGCTTCAGTACACTCAGTTCCCAGGGTTTCCTCCTATTCCATCCTATCCCATTCTAACCTGGCAGATGGGATGCCAAGGTGGTTCCCTCTTCACAGGCCCATAGCAAGGCCAAACACCTATTCCAGGGGTGTAGATAGACATGGTCATAACCACTCTCCCATCCATGGACCTCTTGAATACTAATGTGAATTTTAAGTCCAGGGCTCATAATCATGGATTTCCTCCTGTGAGACTGGTAGAGACATTAAACACAAGGCAAGAAAAATTTAACCTAGTAAATCATCTTAAAGCTTAATTATACTTGTTATTTCATTTAAATACATTAATAGATTCTAAGTTGATCTGCAGTTATTTTTTTATTTTATAATTCCTGATACATTTCATAAGTAAATTAATTTTTCAGTCAAAGACATTCCACTTCAGATCCTTAAAGAAAACTATTCTTAAAAGTGACGGTGGAAACTAGTCAAAGGATTTTTGTTCTTAGGAACAAAATAGAATTCTACTGGTAGTTTATTCTAACAGAAATGTTCAAGTAAAGAAAATACAATACATCAAGAATATATAAGGGGTTTTGAAAAATTTTCTAAAGGGGAATGACCTTTCAGTTCTGAAGAAATATTTGCAACCAACTATGAAGATTTGTTTCTCTCAATCGGTTAATCTGTTGAAGTTCATGTAACTTTGAAGATGTGTACTTTTCAAAGGCCTTGACTTTGAAAGAAACTGAGAAAATCAAGCACACTAACTGCTGTCAGATGATTCTCGATTTTTCCTAGATAACTTAAGTCCTTATCTGTGTAGATCAATCCTTATTTTATTCTGGTAACTTCTTTAGTGAGAACATTTTAATAGGTGGTCATAAATGCCTGAGTATATGTACTCTGATGGATTTTCTAGTTAATGTAGACAATCCCCCATGTAACCCTATGTAAGAGAGGGACTTGAAAGCATAAATAAATAAGAATATGCAACCTGAAACATAGCTGTCAAAACATTCACTCAGGAGCATGACCTAGTAAAGGTCTGAAGAAGATGGATTTAGTAGAAGTAAAGTCACAGGGCAGTGACTGGCTTGCAGATGCAGAGAAAGAAAGCTTAATTTTATAGCTGTAGCAGCTTCTTCAGAAGTAAGCAGCAATGATGGTTTTGATACAGGATTGAATTTCACTGTGTGAAACCACACACCATTTTTCAGTGGGAGATAGGCACAGTGTTCTCTTCATACGCCTAATAGTCTTCAGTATAAAATATAATCTTCAATAACAAATTATTTATTTCAAATTTAAAACCTTTCAAACACAAATTTAATCCTTAGATAGAGGAAAGTCATTTACAAAGCAGACCATTCTCCATCTTGGTGTTGTCAAGTCTTTAGGCTCCTGCAAGGAAGTTAGTCCCACATGTATTGTAGGAATAGCACTTTCTAATTGCAGAGGTGTTGAGATAAAATCTTTAAAACACAAAGCAATGTTCCTCTCTCTTCTCCACTGAATCAAGAAATAAGAGTCAACAGTGTCACAGATTAAGTTATATTAATGACTGTTAAGTGAAATTATATTGCCTAAGTAAACTCCCTTTAAAAACTAACCTTTTCAAAATATTGCTTCAAAAATTATGTCACACAGTAGAAAGCATGTTTTTATCCAAAAGCATAAAGGGTACTTATATTAATCAAATGACAATAATTTCACAATCACTAGACTGAATGCAGGAAGCTTGGAGGAACACATCTTTCAAAGCAAGAGGCAAAAATGCCCTTTTTTCTGACTGTGTGTGGTGTGTATGAATGGATAGAGAGGTACTTGAGACAGCAATCTGCAGTATAGGTTCATGTCTGAGCCAGGCACTTAGTGCCCAGCTGCTTATTGTTTGTAGCAGCAGGAGCCATTTAGCACTGGTTGATACAGCTGAATGGCAGAGCACATTTTTGTAAGGTATTTTCTTGCCCACAGTTTCTTACCCAAGTTTGAATCAGTCTTCAAACCTCAGTAAGTTAATTCACTTTGATTTTTTTGTTGGATCAAGCTACTTCTAGAATCTGATAGATCGCAGCAGGTAAGTTTTGTCTATGATCACTAAATCCTACTTTAGCACACTAAAGAAACAGCCAGGCTCCTTTATTACACAGTGAAAAGTCAACTCATCTATACCAAATCTCACATGCTTCCAAAGAGTCTTAGGAGAAATGATTGTTTCTAAAGAACAGATTGTTGCCTTTATATAAAAATTTCTGAGAAATGTTTTTGTCTAAGTGTGACATGGATGGCAGTTCCAATAATTCTCTTTATCATCCAGTAACACATTAAAAACACTGTAAACAAGGTCAATGCATTTGTTATGAAACAAAATAATATTAAGGTATCTGAATTTATTACTTTTTAGATCTGTCAAACTGGTATTAGAACAGCTTGTTTTAGGATTTCTTTAAAATATACTTGTTAGCATTTCCAACACTAATGGCTCAGCCAGAATTACGTTGTAAATTAAAGAAACAAACCAAAAAATCCAAACAAAGCCTCCACTACTAAAAACACGTATGTAATTTTCAAACTTCCCATGATTTAATTTAAATAAAAACATGGGATAAAAAAAAAAGCCTATTGAAGTATTTGTTCTTCTGCAACTGCAGAATAATAACATACACTTTTCTAAAGTGCTGGGCTGGATTTTCAGAAGAATTTCCACAGAGTACATATTTCTTTTTAGAACTCTAAAAACCATAGTGTCTCTAAAATGAAACTGAAAATTAAACTGTTTTCTAAATCACTTGAGCCTTTGGAGGGCTGTAACCAACATAGCAATTTGATACAGCTAAATATCCATATTGGTACATGAAAAAAATTCTGATATTATTAGCAACTTAGAACATCCTGCGTTCTGGTAAAGGACAGCCAGGTTATGTAGTTTTGTTGTGATGATTTTTATTTTGGTTTTGCTTGGGGAATTTTTGGAAAATGTATTTGAATTCCTGGGGATTGATAAGAATTGGGAAGTGTTTCTAGCTCTGTACCTTTGCAGCTGCCTACTGCCATCTTGTGTATTTCTGATATCATGCAAAAAGACATGTCATATAATCAGGAAATCCTTAAAGTGTATTTAGGATTTAATGGATAAAGCCAGTTCACATATCCAGGCATGGATAACATAAGTGGCAGAATTGGAAAAGACCTGTATCATTAATTATCTACTTAAAACTCTAGTTTTACATTTGTACTGCTATCAGATTCCATCTTTCCAGCTTGAAAACTTTTAACCATTTTGGGAGTTTGTTTTTTTTTCTTCATCTCAAGCTGGGAAATTCTGACATATGCAAATCTTACATTACTGGTTTTTCAAGGGCTAGCTGTTTTTTAAATTCCTGGCTTCCCCAAGTAGAAGACAGAATTGTTACTGAACTGAAACATACAATGACAGATTAATCTGGGAGGAGGGAACTCTGGAGGAGTATGGATGTGTGCAAGCCTCAGCATTTCTATTGGCATGCAACTTTCTGTTACTTGTTTTCCCCATATAAAAATGAGAAAGGAGACAGCTCTATTTTTAAAAAAAGCGTTCAGCTTAGTGTCTACCAGGATCACTAGGTCCATGTCTTCAGAGCTAATTCCCTGCTGGATGACCTCCAGTCTTCAACTGGTGCATGGGATTATTCCTCCACAGGAGCAGAACTCACTTTTGCTGTGCTTCAAGAGCTTCCTCTGCCTATCTCTCCAGCCTGTTGAGGTCCCTCTGTTGTATCAGCCTCGCTTCTGAGTTTTGTTATCATCTGCAAACGTGTTAAGAATGCCCTCTGCCTCATAAGTCATTAAAAAAGTCATTGGACGGTAATAGACTCAGTACCAAGCCCTGAAGGCACACTTCTCTGACTGGCCTCCAGCTGAAGTTTGTGCTGCTAAGCACAACCCCTTCAATCCAGAGGTTCAGCCACGTTTCAGTACTCGTTCATGTCCACTTATCTAGCCTGTACTTCACCAGTTTGTGGGAAACTGTCACGAGCCTTAGTAAAGCCACGATGCACAACTCTCACCTCATCCACAGACCCGCTCATCTCATTGCAGGAGGCCATCACTTTGGCCAGACAAGATTTCTTCCTAAGTCCATGCTGACTATTTCCAATCACATTCTTGTACTTATGCTTCAAAATGACACATTCTTGTACTTATGCTTCAAAAAGTATTCCACATTTATTTGCTCCTTTCCAAGCAGATCTCTCTTCTGCTCTCCTGAAGGCCAGAGGTGTGATTCAACAACTTCTCTCTTGCCTGTTTCCATGATCCTGACTTCCACCATCTCATGTCACTAAGCTTCAAATCCCAGACCAGTTCTTCCTTATTTATGAGATCCACCAAAGCACTTCTATTCATTGGCTTCTTTATCACTTATGTCAAGCAGTTACATCAATGCCCTCCATAAACATCCTCAATAGTTTGAGGCCCACCTCTATAGCAGGTATCATGATAGTTTGAGTCCTCTAAGGATTTACAGTCCCTTGAAGACCAGAGCTGCCAGTGTGAGGCTTCTTTCAGTTGTAGTCCAGGCAAGAAGGCTCTTTCCTCTCTTTCCTCTCCTTATTCTATCAGACACCTTTTAAAACATCACCTATGCAGATCTGCCTGCTGATCCTGACTCGTAAAGACTCAGCTGGTTCACTAGTTCACCAGGCAGAGCTCCGTATGTTCCTCCTGTTCTCTCAGTAAAAGTGTAATGTTCCCTCCTTGCTTTCCTGGCCTGTCATTCCAGAAAATCTGTATTCATCCATTACAGCACAACAAATGTGTAAGGTGTCCCCCCATGGCTCTTTGATCTCAGTGAGATCACAAATCTCCAACTGCACACACATCTGCAACTCCTCCTGTTTGTTCTCGATGTCATTTGCATTAATGCATAGGCAGATCAGAGATGCACCCAGTTGTGCCGACTTCCCAGAATGTCCTATTGCTTGATATCTTTTGGAATCACGTCCTAGCAGAAAGCTAACTGAAAATAGCTTACCTGCCATAATTTGTACATCTATGACGAGAACTTTAGTGGACTCTTTTTTTGTTCCTCCCTTGTCTGCTTGCTTTTACTTTAAGTGACTAATTTTGATAAAAAAACACGTGCCTTCTCTTTACCTGGCTTTGACACTAACAGGGTGCTCAGGACAGTATAACACCTGATTTTGCAAGATGGTGCAATGCTGCACCTTCATATTAAAGCACTGCAGAATGTTTTGAACGATAATATAAATCATAGATAAAAATACTTTAAAGGGACTAGATGAATACTGAGAGAAGTGAGGAGATGAAATTTGTAATCTCACAGTGAGAGAAACTTCTATTCATTGTAAAACAGCATTCAGTCTGTTTCTCCTTTTATTGAATGCCTTGCTGTGAACATAGGCATTGCTTGGATGTGTACAGAAAAGACTAGTTCGCCTTTGTGTACAGTGGTCTGAGATTAATTGAAGTTGGTACCAGAGTGGATCCATTAGAGCAAAATATGAAGAAGTAAGTGAAAAAAAAATCTGGGTTAAAAGTAACAGGAAAGAAAAAGGTGATGAAAATGAATCTGAAATGAAGTCAGCCACTGAATTCCTTTAGCTATAAAAGTATGAATACAGCAAGATCTAAAAAAGTGAGATTCTTGGAGATGAGGCCCAGCTGAGAGAATCACATAGAATGGAATGGGAGTAGGAAGGTTTTGAATACTGTCATTTAATTCTGAGCTGCTTTGGTGCTGAATGCATTCCCTGTGTAATTTAGGATCTGCTTAGGATGAAGCTCCTTTAGGCACACTTCAGTGTGTGTGAACACACCTTACACAACAGAGCATAAAAGAAGGTCGTCTGGAAGATGCATCTGTCCATCTCTTTCAGTAGATGTATCAGAGGAATTCACCTCTGCCTCGATCCAGGTCTTTCAGTGACCTTTCTGGGCTGCTCTAGGCCTTTTGCCTAGCATGGATTAGTAAAACAGCCATGAAGACAGATGCCAGAAATATATGAAAAGCACTTTGAGATCCTGAGGTAAGGAGTACCACAGAAAACAGTATTTTACACAGGAATAAAATTTCTTCGGAAGACATAAAGTGTAAATGTAAAATAACCGATCTGGTTTACATATAGGTAATATAAAATTAATATCTCTATTTCTATAAATAAATAAAATAAATATCTCTATGTCTGCTAGAAATGGATGAGCAAAACCACCTAGGAAATACATTAACTGCAAAGTAGTATCAGCAGTCATATGTAGAATTTATGGTCTGGTGTTATTTCAGATGCTGTGGTTCTAATGATTTTCAAAGATAAAAGGTAGTAGAACTAAAAATTATTTCAAGCATGTATAAAATCAAAACTAAGAAAATTTTATAGTAATTTTCTCAGTCATTGTACTGTAGGCAAAAAAAATGATCCATAACGGGATGTATTAATGAAGTGCTGGGGTTTAAACCCAGCCCTGAATGAGGGTTGGCAAATGGATGATAGCCACAACAAGGTAAGACAGACCCTCCTGATTGCTTTTCACCCATGGTCTGGCCAGCCTTGGGTGGGAACTGATGAGGAGACCACCAACAGGTGGCCCCACTTGCCATCTTAGCTTGGAGATGGGGCAAGAAGCCACCTCTATAAGAACGGACCCTGCTAGCAGTGGTGTTGGGAGGTCTGCCTATATAGTGCATGTGCTGTGTGAGGGTTCTGGGTATTGAAAGGGCTCTCCAACTTTTCACAGCCAATGGTGTTCCCAGGATGGCAAGGCCAGAACATGAGACTGTCTCTGAGTCCCCACTATACACCGGGGCTTATGGTGTGGCTGCTACCATTGCCTACAGCTTGCTCCCTTCTTCATGTCCCCTGTGGTGGGTGAGTGCATTGACTTGTTGCTCCCTCTGCTTGTCTGGTACTTTGGATCTCTGGGGTGTGATGTGGGAGTGGAGGGAGGGGTTTGGCTGCTGGTCTGCCTGCTAATGATAATATCATTCTCTATCAGGCAGGTGGTCAGCAGAAGAATTATCAGGGACATATCTAAGATGGAACATAATGTCTTCTCATATTAGAAAAAAATCTTAGTATTATTTTAGAAATAATGATTTGAAAAATTGGAAATTTATGATTTATCATATGTCAGGCTCAAAACAATGCTGTTGAAGAGGTACTAAAAGTTTGCTTCCATGATGGAGTGAGGTAGACAGGCAGTTACATATTCAGTTATATCTGAAGTGGTTGCACTCAAGTCCACTCTTGAAAAGAGAAAGTGTTATAGCACTGGTGTCCAGCTAGAAGAAGGATGAAAAGATAGCCATGCCTGTGACCAGAAACTAAGCTACTTGCTGTGATACAGAACTAATCCTGTTCCATACGCAAAATGACAGATCATAATGAAGCTGAAAGGCAACAAAAGGAAAATCTATGATCTCGGAATACAAACCCCAATTCTCAATAAGATCAGTGAAGTTTGACATATTTTGATGGGAGAAAGTGGAATCTCAGAGTTTAGATTCATACATAGATGACATTTTGCTCAAGGAAATTCCCTCACAGAAGTTCCATGAGACACTGAAGATCCTTACAGAGGGAGCAGTACCTCACTTGGTCTGAGTTATTTAAAGGCATCAGTGCTGTAAAAGCTGAGTTCATCCAGAATGTAGACATATGCACCTTTACCAATTCTTTCCTAGATTTTTGGCAAGTAGTCAATCTGCTTTAAAGCTTTAGCTATTACCTTTATGGACCTGACGGATGAGAGCCAAGAATGCTCAGAATCACTACCTGTCACTCTGTGTCCATGAGCATCCTCAGTCATTCTATCCCTCTTGCATCACTCTTGGAGAATTCTTCTCCACTGTATTAAGTCTTGGTGCTGAAGTCTTGGAATTTTCTCCTCAAAATCACTCTTCTCCAAGACTGATACCAGCCTTTCTTCAAGTTGTTTTTTTTGGTTTTTTTTTTTTTTCTCAACCCTTAGAACAGCCCTAACTACCACACCTCCAAAATCATATCAAACCAAAACTCAGATACACTTTGAAACAGAAGCTGGAGATGTTAAAGCACTTATGCAGAAATTACAAGTCTCAGTTCCATCTGCTGCAATTTTTTTTTGTCTGCACTGGGAGTTCACCTTTCTTTGCTGCAGTTTTTTTATTCAAAGTTGTTTTTCACATTAGCTCTTTTATTTAGGGATCATCTGCTCTTGATATCTATATAAGACAGATATATCCTATGTCTCAGTTTTACCCTGCTAAGTGTATATAGGTTAATTTCCATAACGTGGGTTATGTAGACATATTCCATGAAGTCCTATGAGAGGAGAAACTAACTTATTTCAGTAAAAAATTTGCTACAGTTAAAGACAGCCAAATGACCAAAGCCAAATTAAGTCCTCTGAGCTGAAGACTTTTTTTAATCCATTTGGGTGGGATTTTCCCCTTTTATATTTACTGAGAATCCTTGGGAAAATTAAGTATATTGAGAATTGTAGCAGTAAGAGTCTTAAGTCAGAATTTTAAAAGAAAGTGTGACCATACACCACATACAGATTAGAAGTAGGAGATTTTCCTTCAGGTAGTTAAATAAACACAATTCTTCAGGCTCAGTGCATTGTAAGCCTCAATATTTCTGAAAATGTTTGTTAGTAGTTTCAAGCATGAAGACATATGTTAGATCTGGATGATTTTTGGTTTCGCAGAAGATCCCAGATACAACACAAGCTGCATGCAGTACCAAAGAATAGGCTGGAGCTTATTTTCCCATTTTCAAAAGTTGAAATGACACAAGAAGATCCATGGTATGCTATTGTTTCTTGTGGAAGCTATGTTCAGTTCTTGCAGATAGATGTCATATATCTGTCACATTCTCCACACCTAGTGCTGGACTCATTATTGACCTCATTTGCATTAATCTAACAAGAAGCAACAGCCAAGTGCTATCTTAAATATGAGAAAGAAACCATCTGTAGTCCTAGTGGTAAAGTGTGTATCCATAAGGATGAGACAAATATAAAAGGTCATGAGGCTACTCCGGTGTCCAGAATATTGTCCCAGACATAATATTGTACAAAATTACTGCTCCGTTATTAAAAAATAGCTCTGAAACTGTTACATCTTATGAGGAAATTATTGATGTCCTTCAGAATCCATACACAATCTCTTGCACCTCCTTAGAAAGGTAATTGAAAATAAAAGCCCATTGCCTCTACTAATATTTGTGGGTTATCTTAGTTAAATGAAAAGCAAAATTAGTAAATTTTACTTGAAAAGTAGTAACATTTGGTTTCACAGTTTCAGAACATTTGCTTTCCAGTTGAGATTGTGGCTCAGACTACGTGGTGATAGAGCTGACATTGAACAAGACCATCCTGTGGCACTGGACACAGACATCCCATATGCACAGACTAGAAAAAAAGGCCTGAAATTTAGAAATTTACTGCTTAAAACCAAGGCACAGAGCTCTGGGCTGAAGAATGAGAAAATAACAGAAAAAGCCTGAAACAAGAATTTTTAATGCCACCTGAAAAGTTCTGTTACCAGGTTTTGAAACAAGTTCAACCAAAACTAGCTGGGCATGACATTTCAATTAAAATTTAAGATCTGTCACTGATGGGGATTAATCCTTCTTGAAGATCGCAATTATCTCTTGCAAAGTCACGTGAATCAAAATAGGGCAAATTTCTTCTACTGTTGGTAGGCTAAATACAGAATAATGAGGACAAAATATGGCCTAATGCAGTGTAATTATTCACTAGCTAATTTCTACAAGTATCACCTTTTCTAAGAGTCCAGGTGCATCATAAGGAACACTGAACTGACAACACTGAATCATCCTTCATTATTGAAAAAGTGGTACCAAAACGAAAGACAAGAGTTCTCATCAGTTGTAGTAATAGTATTTAGGTATACTTCCACAGTTAATTCCATCCCACTTGCCAGAGAAAACAGTCTATACTGCCAAAAGAGCCAACGTTTTTACATATCTCTGAAAAAGAAAAGTACTTGCCTGGGAGGTACTTGTATGCTTAGATCATCCTTGAGAGAGTTCATGTTGAATCTTTGACTTCAGTAATGATTTAGTCTAACAGATTGAAAAGAAATGTCCAAATTTATATTTAATAGGTAGACACCCAGTTCACTGGGTAGTTTGAACATGTCTTTTTTTTTTGTTTATTTATCTCTCTATTGTGGATTAGTTTCTTTGTATTTCTTTATAGTACATTGTTAACAATAAAAGGTCTTTCTACTCACACAGGAAAAAAAAGAAAAAACAAGGCTACAAGACACTATGTACTCTAATGTGTCTAATAGTATCTTAGATCTCAAAGTTCCCATGTCTAGTAGAAACACAAAAGAGCATAAAACTTTTACTAGTGGTATATTCTTCTCCATAAAACTTATTTTGCCAGCCACTTAATCTTTCTGTGATTAGGTAGTCCATTGGTAAAATGTCATTTAATGCAACTAAACTAGAAATCGATGTTGTAGCTAATAGTTTGTATCAAATTATAGCTGCAGTAAAGCAATCAAGCCTTAAAAAGGCAACTTTTTTTTCACTGTTTTCCAGTGATAAACCACAGCATGAAATTACGAAATCCCTCTTTGTAGAAAACTCCCTAATGCTGTATCTTCCTTACCTACAACAGATGAAGTATTAGTTGTATATTTCTTCTAGTTTTAGGGACTTTATCTGTCAAAAAGGCATTTTATCTTTACATCACTAGGGCTTGAAATTTAAGTCAGTGAGTAAATAACACTTTCTTTTGCTTCATACTCTGAGGACACTTAATTGTTTCATCACTTGTGCTCTAATGTACCCTTAATTAATAATACACAGTACCATAAAAATTTATCTCCATTCCAGCCAGATCCAGCACACCCAATCAGTCACTGCTTTTCCAAGATTTTGAAGATACCCATCAGCACTACACATTTATATATTTTAAATACAACAGAGACTGCTACAGAGTTATGTCCCATGGCAGCAAAAAGGCTCACATGGAGTCAGCTTTCTACTTCATACATTCATATTATTGGTTTGAAAAACCCTTTGAGAAATTTGATCTGTAGACAAAGACTGTGGTAGAAATGTGTGCCTGTGCATTGCTTTTCCTAGAAAGGGTTTAACTGTTAAAGGTATTAGAAAGATCATGTAATATTTTTGAAGTTATGGTCATAGTCACCAGTGTATTAAATACTGCCATATAATAATTCAGACTCACATCAAATTGCACATCATGAGAGAAATTCAGTCCCTCTTATAGAACATGAGGAAATACTAGTCCCCAATCTTAGAAATTATTTCCAGAGCAGAAGAGCATCATGAAGGTGGCATTCTCAAGCTGCATCAAAGTGCTAAAGCAGAGCATGAAATCTTTCCCTGCAGCACTGAAGCTACTATTGAAACAAAAAGAAGAATGTGGCTGAAAAATAGCAAAACTATCTGAATTATAATAAAAAGTTTAAAATGGCACCTTGGCTGGATGATTCTGTATAAGCTGAATAAGTATGTAATGGAATTTATTGCCTTAGAACATATAGGACTGAGAGTGACACTTGTCTGCTGAGGTGAGATGCACAGGGTTACCAAATATCAAAAGGCAGAAAACAGAAATCCACCCACTATCTTTCTGCTACATTGTGAAATACATACTTCTACACAGAAAGCTGAACTCCCAGTGAGCTAAGGCATTTGTTTTCTGGATGATAAAAATAGAACTTTGTGAACTGATGTCATAGGAAAAAACACTCTTAGGATGAAAAACCGAGATGCTTTGCTTCTTAAAAAAATCATGGCTTGAACATAACTCAGAATTTAGTACAATGTTTATAATAACACTTTAAAAATATTCCCCATGAGGTATTTCAGCAAGTTCTGAGAAATATTGATGATCTGATATGGATGTGGTGAGCTGTCAGGTGTGCTTTTATTTGAATATGCCACTTTAAATGGAAGTGATGTGTCAGCGTTTTGCCTAAAAATCATATCGTTGTACAGGGAGCTCCTCAGTCCGTCTGTGGCTACAGGTTTCTACATCAGTTCTTGGAGAAGAATCAATTGGACTGTATCAGCCATTGCCTATGGTGCATGAGACTGATTGATCTTGATTGTAATATGATCATCAGTCCGTCTGTGGCTACAGGTTTCTACCTCAGTTCTTGGAGAAGAATCAAATGGACTATATCAGCCATTGCCTATGGTGAATGAGACTGATTGGTCTTGATTGTAATATGATCAGTTCTTGAAAAGTTAAGCTTTTCTCACAAATTTATCTGCTTGACAAGGTCGGATATTAAAATACTTATTACATCTAGATTTAAAATGTCTATTTCCGGTATTTAATCTGACTGTTTATCACAGATTTTTTTTTTTTTTTTTTTTAAACCACTTATTCCTAAACAGGGTCTAAAAATTAGTGTTGATGCAAGATAGTTTGAGCTTGGCTAAAATATGTCTTTTAGAAAGGCACCTTTTTACAAACACATCTTAGTATTTGTTTTGGGGACTCATCACATTTATTTATTTACTAGATCAGCTACATGTTCTTTTTAAGTTTAAATCTATTCCAGTCTTCTGTAGCTCTTGACCAACACTTGCAGTAGCAGTGGTGGTATTTACTAACATCAGCTGATCAAGCATTACCAGTTATTATGCTAAGTTTCAAGGAATAAGATAATTTTAGAGTAGCTGTGTGTAGAGCAAGGGTTGGCTGCTCCCTGAAGAAAAGGGAGTGGTTTCAGGGAAAGCCTTCACCAGATATAACCCTGTCTCACAGTACTCAAGCAAGACAAGCCAGGCAAAGCTGAGGTTGATGGCCAGGTTCACCAAAAGCCTGGGTCATTAGGTGAGTCCGTGGTGATGAAGCAAGTCAGAGGTAAAACTGGGAAATCAATCTTCAGGTCACGGTCAGGATTTTCGGGCACATCCATAATGATGAAACAGGCCCAAGGTTAAGTCGATAAATCAGTTTCCAAGTCAGGATCAATAGGGCCAGAGGTGGCTGTGGCTGATCTGGAAACCAGCCTGCAACATAGGTCAGACATGGCTAGCCCTGACATGGTCAGGGAGTCCCAATGGAGGCCTTAGGTGAGGCTGTCCAGGATCATTAAGTACAGTCAAGGCTCTGACAGGCTGTGGAATCAGTGAACAGTTTTAGATTTATTTAGTATCCTAGAAGTAAGAGAGAAAGAAAATTTCTGCAAAACAAGTTGTCTGGAAACATGATGGCTTAAGCATTAGGCAGATACAGGCAGCTGTGGTTGCATTTGCATGTTCCTTGGTGGTTGTAACACAACAGTTGTGGGCTTTTTTTAATCTCTAGCTGAGATCTAATATCAGCACTCTGATTCAGTGGATGTGATGTAGGCTATAGATTTGTACAGATGAGCTGTCACAAATAAAATAATAACTAGCTATTCATTCATAGAAACATGGTAACCTCTTCAGACAAACTAATAAATTAGATTATTTAGCATGTTTCTCAAGGGAATAAAATCTGGATTTATGGGGACAGATAAAATGTTTTACAAGGACAACATATTTTGACCCTCAAAAGCAATTTTGGCAAGAAACACTCTGTATGAGGATGATATCTCCTAATTTGACCACAACTTCTGTTGGCAGTGAGAAACCTGTAGTTTTATTCTTCCCAAATAACTAAATCATGTGGAAAAATTCTGTTCATCGTAAATTGAAAGTTCAAAAATAGGTGGATGCTGTATTTTGAATGCTGATACAATCATTCCTTAAAATCTTTCTGTAAAATATTCTGTGATATTTCTAAAAAGAAATATTCCAAAATTAGAGGAAAACACTATAGATATTTGTAAATGCTATAAAACTGTACAAACAATATTACCAAACAGTTCATTTCCTACCTATTGCCTTTAATGTTACATATTCTGATTTAGTTTAACCCCTGCAGAAGAGAACAAGACTCCAGTGATTCCTGTAGCAGTATGTTCTGAAATTGGATCACCATATGTTTGCAACCAGACAATATGCTGGCTTTAATTTGTGTGTTTTGCTTTCAATCAATGGCTTCAGTTTTTTCTTACAGTTTCACTAAAGTGGGCTAAATGCTTCCATTTTCATAACAGCTTAAGACTCTGAATGATTTCCTGCACAGTTATCACAGCCTTTGATAAGGTCTTCGGTGACAAAACTGATGCATTTACAGTGAAAGATATAAGATGGCAAAAGATACAGAAATATTTAATTTATTGCACAAAAGAATGCAATCTGGTGTTTGTAGCCGAAGAAGTCCATGCTGGAAATCAACTGTTGCCTCATTTTTGCTAAAAAAAAAAAAAGCCCTCATTTTTACTAGTGAGATTGGTTCACTCTTGGTGAAGTAAACCAAGATATATGGTGGATTTCCATCACTGCAGGTCTTTAATTCATGGCTAAATAGATCTATCAAAGAGAGGCATCATGTTATGTGGGAGTTAAGATATTTATAAAAAATAAGTTGATAAAATAGGTCTATAAACTGTATACTGATAAAATGGCCTGCTATACTAACAGAAATTTTAAAAACAAGCAAAATGGAGTGTGTCATGATATTACTGTGCTAGAAGACAGCTTGAATCAACTACACATTTGCATAAATTTCCTAGAAGTGTCCCAGGTCTGTAAGTTTTTAAGACCCACCTCAACTGGTGTTGTATTCCTACTTTTTGTTTCTCCTCTTCTGGAAATACCACAGAATTTCTTTCCTGAGACTAAATATTCTCCCATGCTACACTATCTAGTAAATAGTGTTATGTGTTACTTCACAGGATTGCAACCTTCTTTTTTTCAGGTACTGGTGTTGCTGCTGTGGTCTCTGTCTATGTAAAGAATTTGGGTTTATTTTTGTTTTTTTTAATCTTGAGCTCCGCAGTCATTCAGTGCAAGATTAGTTTTGCAGTAACTTTAAAGAATGTACACATAATATAGCATCATATTTGTGAGGACACTTGTAGTGTATTAATCACTATGATATCTTTTCATTCTTATTTTAGGCCCAAGATAAAAGGAGATATAATCTTATTTAAAAAGTGATCAGTGTCTATAATACCACTAGTATGTTCCTATGAAAACGTATCTTCCCAATTAGATGGCTTATTATGATCATCTTCTCTTTAATACTCCTACATATTTCTGTTACATAATTAGCCTTGAAAATAACGATGATTCATATTATAGGATTATTAAGGAGTTTTCATAAAATGACTGAACATTGGACATTATAACAGTTTATCATCTGCCCTGAAATGCTTCCTATTTAACATCCTTGTTATGGGAACATGTTTTCACATACCAATTTTTTTCAGAATTTGAGGATGGCAGTTACTGGGTTCCTTTAATTGAATGAACTGAGGTCTTTCAATTTTGTTCCAGTTGCAGTCATTTCCATCTCTTTGCCCTTTAACGTACATCTTTGATCTTCAAACATTTATTTTATCAATGTATACTGTTTAATCCTAACATGATTACTGGAAGAGTTAGTTATCTCTTCAGATTTGGAGGCCTTTCTTGCATTTTCTCCTGTAGTTCATGATATGAGATTAAAGAAGCAATATCTACCTGGAAATGAAAAATCCTGTATGACGTCAAGCTCCTTAGTTTACTTCATCAACTCATTCCCCAAAACTCTCAAATGTTGCCTTCCTGAACTGAAAAATGTTATTTGAAATCCTAAAAAAACCAAACAACCCCATACAACTTTTTGTCATTTCACTTATTCATGCAGTAAATGCAGCTTTTCTACAAAACCATCCATTTGGTAAAGCTAAACCTCTGCTACCATCAATCCCCTTTCATTCTTAGATTATCTGAAGGACTGGAGCAGCTTCAGCAGTAACTGTGATATAATCTGTACCTGAGACGCTAGGTGTCTTCACTAACTGTAATTTGGTTGAGCCCAGATAATCAAATTCAGTGTTACTGACACTTTATTGCTCAGATCTGTCTTTCTGGTACTGAGTCCATGTACATGCTGCAGCACACTCCTGTGATACAGGTTTCTGTTCACAGCAGTATTAAAACTCTGTATCCTTTCATCTTATTTCTGTCCTTTAGGTATTCTTTTATCTGTTGCAATATCCTTACCTAATTTATGTGTCCTTGTCTAATAGAATCAGGCAAAATGTTTATATAACTCTCTTCTAACCATTTTTCCCTTCATGTCTTTTCCTCTGAAACCTTTTTTCAGCAGTCTTGTAAGGTTCAGAAACTCACAAGGCCAGTACGTCAGGTATTCAGATTCAATGCAGTCAATTCTGATTTTTTAAAAGGTTTTAATGGCCACATGGTCTCTATACTTTCTTGAAACCCTGATCCATGAGCATTATTTTCTTGCTTAAAATCTTTGGGAGTTCATCCAAAATTGCTGTGGTTTATGAGAAATAATTGAGTTTTTGATTCCCTGACATCCAGTTTTCCTTCATGATAGTTTATCTATTCTGCTGGATATTTAACAATTTAATTCTTTCTACCAGAAATTTAATAGCTTTATAATTTTCTTTGTGCTAATATGAGACAGTCAGTGGACTCTTAGCATGCCTGTTACTGCCTCTAATCCTCACTGAGCTTCTTCATACAAAGAAAAACACTTTTTCCCATTAATGTGAGTCCTGTATTCCCTCTGTCCCATTCTTTTCTTCTACCTCCAGACAATGTCTTATCATTTTGTCTTGTGAATCCTTATAGACCACATTTCAGCCTTTGCTGGGCCTGCATACCTGGATCTTTTACCTTCTCTTATGGACCTTGTTTTTCCTATTGTTTTAATCTTCAAAATATGTATGCAAATGGCATGGGAGAGTTGTTTAATTTCTGTGGTGGCATGCTTATGAGTCATCTATTCTGACCATAAAGATAAGACACCCTTACTTGTAAGTAAATTAAAATGCATTAGGTATTTTGAAATTAGTTTTCATTAGTTGCAAAGTAGAATCATGGAGAGTGTCCAGATTTGTCTCTGCTTTTTGAGCCTTTTAACAAAATCATGTAAAGTTGTACTTAAAGGGGAGGTATTCAAACTAATATCCAATCAAGCTCTTAAATGCTGTATCATTCCAGTACACTGCAGATCTTCAAACATAACAGTTGTGTGTATGGGAATACTAATAAATTGATTGCTGTCGAGATCACTTTGGCAGATTGTTTCCTGCTTTATCACCACAAAATGAGAATGAATTATAACAATTAAAAAGATTGAAGTGTAGTACAAGATGATTGTTCAGTTTTGTCTCAGGCTAAATGGGGCTGGAGAGCTAAATACAACTGTGCACTTTCATTGACTAGAGTTCATAAGAGACAATAATCATAGAGATCAAACAATAAAAGACTTCCAGACATAATTGTTTCTTTATTAATGCCATTTCATGGTAATTTGCCAGTGGTCCCTGGTGGAGTAATCACAGTTCTTTTTGTAATTGCAGAGCTCCAAATGTTTGTTCTAGATCTCTATTTGTTATGGAAGAGAACTCAAGCAGACAAAGATAAGGGTTTTGTTTCATATCACCATCACAGTTCTCCAAGCCAGGCCACTCCATCCCCTTACCCCCCAAACTGCATAGAGATAATTTTGTTTCCTTTAATTAGTCTCCTGTTTCACTGGAAAGAGACATGAAGCAGTACTCCTTTCTAATCTAAGGTATTTCTCAGGCTGTAGTTCACTGTCACCCCATGACTATCAGCTTGTTGGCTAGCAGCAAAATAACGTGTGTATCAGAGAGGAAAACCTGATGCAAAGAGAACTCTGCAATGCACTGTGAGCTCAGTAACCTCCTTTACTTTGCTGATAAGCAGAAGTACATAAAAGGAAAGAGAGAGAGGGATGTTGCCTCTTAGATTGCTTTGAAACAGCAACTAGAGTGCACAAGTGAACAGGCAGGAAATTCAAATTACCATAAGCATAGCACATAAACAGCTGTTTAAAAATATCACTGCAGTATCATCTACTTCTGGATATGAGGCTTCATATCATCTAGAGATGGAGAGAATTTATTAGGTCATTCCATAGAGTCATGATGAGCAGTTCCAGATGGTCATTACAATTTCATCTTTGTTTTCCTTGTCTCATATGATAATCTAAGCAAGTTTACTATTGCACTTCTAATTTCTGCACGGTAGTTTGCTGACTTTGTAAATATTTTGGATACACGGCAGGAACCATTTAGAGGCCAATGCACAGTTATCAAAGCTTTTGTTACTGATTGCTTATCTCAGAGTGACTACCTATGTTTGAGGTCCTTTCTCAAGACCACGTGAAATCTTCCTATGGCAATGAATATGTCTACCCTCTTATACAGCAGTGTTTTTGCATTAAGGACATTATATCCTCACTGCAGAGAAAGAGCAGATTAAATTGCTTCCTCTAGCTTAGACTTACAGAGTGAAGTTAGTTTGAGTTTGCCTGCAAAGTTCAGAGAAAGCACTTTCTGTGCTTTGCAGCAACATCTGACAGACTAGCTCTGTCTATGCTTCCTGTTTGGCACCAAAAGAAATTTGGTTTAACCTCCCACATGCCTAAGGCTTTCCATGTTCAAATCCTGAACCTGGACTATGATATCCTTTGGCCCATGTCTTTAAAGACTCCAGGCCACCAGGTGACTGTAGGACTTACTGCTCTGACATGGCTCACCTTCCTGTGCATAACAGCTAAAAGGTAGTGTTGGAAGTTCTTTGTAACATCTTAGCACTGTGCCAAACTGGTGACTGAGCCACTGGTAAACCTTTGGTGCCAATTCCAAGACAATACCAGAATACAGTTGGTTAATGATAGCTAAATTTCTTGAAGTGTCAACTATAAGCATGGTCTCTAAGCTGAGAAGTTCTTGTGAGTTTATAGGAACTCCTGGTGTTGGAAGTTCTTTGTAACATCTTAGCACTGTGCTAAACTGGTAACTGAGCCACTGGTAAACCTTTGGTGCCAATTCTAAGACAATACCAGAATACAGTTGGTTAAAGATAGCTAAATTTCTTGAAGTGTCAACTATAAGCATGGTCTCTAAGCTGAGAAGAAGTTCTTGTGAGTTTACAGGAACTCCTAGAAGAGGAGACCTTATGCTATCAGCCTGTGGTTTCAGCAGTTGGTGCTGTTCTCCAGGCTTCTGGGGTTTCAGTCCATAGGTTTTTCTACAGAGACCTGGAGGGCTCAAGTTTAGAACCACGTTAAACTCTGACTTCTGCACACCCCCTAAGAGGTGCAGAGCAACAAGACATGGGTGTTTTGATTAGTTCATCACACGTTGTCTCTGCTGCTGCTTCTTCTTCACACTATTCTCTTGTTCCAGTGTGGGGTCCCACCCATGAAAGGCAGACCTTCATGATCTTCTCCAGTGTGGGTCCTTCCCATGGACTGTAGTCCTTCAAGAACTGCTCCAGCATCAGCCCTTTCCATGGGTTGCAGTCTCTCAGGAATGGACTGCTCCAACATGGGACACGTTCCTCTCCATGGGACCACTGGTCCTGCCAGAAGCCTGCTCCAGTGTGGGGCTCTCCATGGGGTCACAACCTCCTTCAGGTGCAGTGATCTGCTGTGGCATCAGGTCCTCCAGGGGCTGCAGGAGGCCAGCCTGTGTCACCAGGGTCTTCACCACAGGCTGCAGGAGAATCTCTGCTCCAATGCCTGTAGCACCTCCTCCCCCATCTTCTTCACTCACCTTGGTGTCTGCAGAGTTTTTTCTTTCACATACTCTCACCTATCTCTCCCAGCTGCTGTTGCATAGTAGCTTTTGCTCCTTCTTCAATACATTATCACAGAGGCACTACCACTGCTGCTGATGGGCTCAGCCTTGGCCAGTGGTGGCTGGAGCTGGCTGGGACTGGCCCTATCAGACCTGGGGACAGCTTCTGACACCTTCTCGCAGAAGACTCCCCTGCCAGACTCCTGCTACCAAGACCTCACCACGGAAACCCAATACATATCTTAATTTACATCAAAAGCTCTTCCATGCTTTATACTGAAATTTCATTTCTGCAGAAAGATCTATACAGCTCTGTTTCATCTGAAGAATTTTTTTTACTCTGAATATGTTCTGGTTTTTTAGCTCACTATGCTTTAGCTTAGTCATTTTTTCATTAAGAGGTATCAAAGTGGGTAAAACAGAAAGCAAGCTTCTGAACATACTGTTGATATGCTCTTTAATGCATGTTTCAAAGAACAAAGTGTTTATAGAAGCAGAGCTTTTCATATAGTCTTTTCATAAGATACACTGGGAAAGCAAACTTAGTAATATCTCCTAGTATGACTGAAACATTCTAGAGTTTGTTGAAAATGCAAGAGTAGACCTACCCTTTCACTCTAAAAGCTGGAATTCTGGTTTTGATGTGTCCTATTGTGGCATCTTCATGCAGACTTCACAGAGGAAATGGAAATTACCAATTCATTTTTTAGCTGAAATCGTTAATCCTTGAAGAGATTGTAAGTGTCCCTGTTAGTATCCCTGAAGAAGGTACATGGCTTAACAGAAGACAGAGAAAACATTTTATCTAAAGTAAAATATTTTATCTAAATATCTAAAATTTTTTATCTCAAATATTTTATGTTATATGCAGGGGCTACTTCTAGGAAAGGCAGGCAAATCTTGCTAGTATTGGTAACCCTTTCTCAAGTCTGAGATAGTCATCTGGATATTAAAGAAAAATATTAAAATCCCCACCATAAACAGAGGAACATCTTTCTGTATCTTCTTTGGATGCAGTGATCTGTTCAACAGTGGAAAGAGAGTGAATGAATGGCATATTGGATGAGGTGAATAAACTTAATATGACTTTTCTATTCCATGAGGAGAAGAAAGCATTTAGACAAGCTTGCCTGCCCTCTGACCTGCCTGTGTTATCCTGATATCCCTGAATGTGACTAGATTGTCATTTTTCATAAAGGATCAGAGTTTAGGCTTCCGAGCACCTCTTTCACCCTGGTGCTTTTTGTAGTTACTCATTTTGTTCTTTCCCCAAAGCTGCTTCTAACATAGCACAGGGCTGTAAAGTCAGCAACATTTAATGACCCAAACTTGCTCCAACCAAAAAGAAGACAAGAGTAGAGATGTTAAACCATAAAACATTTACCTTACTGAAATAGTTGCTGCATTTGTGTTTTTACAGAGGATATTTCCTGCTTTCTCACAGTTCATGAAAGATTCTATTCATTTATGGAGGGAATCTACAGTTTGCTGAGTGGAATTATCTAAGAAAATGTTAGCTAATAAACATGGAAGAGAAAGGGGGAAAAAAATTATCCATTTCAGAAGAAGTTAACTAGTTTTTAATTTCAAATGTAAATAAACCATTGCCTAAACTTTTCCTTAAAGAAAGTATATGGTATATTGATGAGCAACATAGGCTTTTACTGAATACAAAGAAGAGTAAAATGTATACATTGTGAGTAATTTTCAGCTGTTGTCTAACTCATTCTTCTATTTCCATCAGAAAAGAGTGGATATTGATTCAAAGACAATTACTATTGATAGAATATTATGAATATTTTAAAACCAAACCAAGTAAGTCTTTTTAGTGCTGTTGTTCAGTCAGTCACCAGCATCTGACTGACAAAACCCCTAAGGATGGCTGCTCTTGTGAGACCCTACCTGGAGTGCTGCATTCAGCTCTGGGGTCCTGTCACAGGGGAGTGTTTTAAGTCATTTAATGAATCACCATCAAAGATACTAGCAAAAGCAATCATTATTATGAATTTGTAAAAGTCTAACTTAAGAGAGCTGGATGGTAAGGTTCACTCTACTTACTACATGGAAGAAATATACAAAGAGAAATCAAGTTAGAATTGTGCTAGAATGATTTTACACAGAATTTAGGGGTTAAAGGGGTAAGGGAGTCACTCCTGTTGAGCCATGAGGTTCAGAACATCACCCAGGCAACAGGAGTTTGAGGTATGATTGAGGAGTGCTGGATTGTCCCAATTCACTGTCCCGTGCCCAGGACGCAGAAGTACCCAATGTCCAAACTCACTGCATTTGTAGCCAAAATGAGAACACAGTGTTGGCTGGTTCTGACATTGCAGTGTGGCCCGCGGGAGCTGCACCACCACAGGTCCCCAGCACAAAAAGTGATGGATATGTTACAGCCAGTCCAGAGGAGGGTCATGGAAATGGTCAGAGGTCTGGAACACCTCTCCTATGAAGAAAGGCTGAAAAAGCTGGGGTTGTTTAGCCTGGAGAAAAGAAGGCTTGGGGACACATTATTGTGGCCTTTCTATATATAAAGGGGGTTTATAAAAAATATAAAAGGGGGTTTAAAAAAAAAAAAAAAAAAAAAAAAAAGAAAGGTAAAGACTTTTTACTAAGGCTTGCAGTGACAAGGAGCAGGGGGCAAGAGCTCTAAACTGAAAGAGGGTAGACTTACATTATGAATGAGGAAGACATTTTTTTACCATGAGAGTGATGAGACATTGGAGCAGGTCACCCAGGGAAATTCTGTACACTCCATCCCTGGAAGTGTTCAAGCTGAAGTTGGATGGGCCTTTGAGCAACCTGATCTGGTGGAAGGTACTCCTGCCTATGGCAAGGGGATTGGACTATATGATCTTTAAAGGTCCCTTCCAACCCAAACCATTATTTGATTCTAAAATTGCATGATTCTGTTTCTTGTTCCTTTTGTATATATAACCTCCTTGTTTCTACAATCTAGAAGGAGAGAAGGGAGAAGTTGTGGAAGTTTATGAGCACGTGAAGTCTGTATCTTGAAGCAGGCATAGATTTGGTGGGGTTGGAAAAGCATCTGACTTCTGAACTACTTACCAATATCTTTTAGTACCTTCTGAAAAATTACCTGACTGGTTATGGAAAGGAGCTGCTTTACACAGGGTTCTTATACCCCTCAAATATTCAGGCACAACACGATTTGACTAATGGCTAACATCTACAGTAATGGTTACTAATCATAGTAAAACTTTGCAAAGCAACTGTATTTTTGCAGCATTCTTGCTGCTTGATTATTGATCCTTCGGTTAATGGAGTCAGTCTTGCTATACTTACTTATCTATCATGCCAGACAACTTCAGGAGGGTTTCAAAGACGGAAACAGAACAATTTGTGTTGGAAGGGACCTTTATAGGTCACTTAGTCCACCTCCTCCCTGCAGTGAGCAAGGACCTCTTCAACTAGATCATGTCAGATGGGCTAGGACGCTATCCTTATCTTGATTGTTGAGGGGTATCCTTCAACCTTCGTGGGCAGCCCTTGCTTCTAAGAAGCAAAGTCCTTATTTCCAGGGCTGGGCTGTCTTTTAGTTTGTTTTACTTAAGCATGACCAATACCAAAATGTCCAGCAAAATTCCACTATATTGTCACATTTTTAAAATATATATATATATGTGTGTGTGTATGTATGAAGTCAATACACATCACACTATACAATAGTTTGGGAAGAGAATTTTCATAACAGCATTATGGAAGTGCTCCGTGTAACAGCTGTTTTCCAAGCTTTTCCAGGATCCCAGCCAGTGATTCATAAAAAGTACATTCCTTGATTGTCTTGTTTTGCCATAGAATATAGCCATTTACCTTCCAATATCCTGCAGAAATGGGACACTTGCAGTGAGAAGGCTGGCACTCAGAACAAACTCCCTCAACCTGGGATGGTCTGTTGAGCTCTTAGATTAAATATTGACCACCAGTATGTATAAATGCTTATACAGGCTTTCAATTGGTTATGGATTTTGGCAATCAGCATTTCTTTTGCATTTGGCAGATAAAACAGAAGCCTAAAAATAGGAACAATATGACAGTTACAACTGCTTTCAGATAGGCAGATTTGACAAAGTTAAATAAGTATATGAGCAGAAAGTGAGGAAAAGGGTGCAAATGCATGATGAAAGCAGTGCAAATTCACTGTTTACAGCTCTGTAACTTTTCCCTGAAGCTACTGAAACAAGATTTTTCTGAATCTCTTTGGCAGTATTTTTACTTTCCTTTATTATGCTATTTTTCTTATTGCTGCTCTTATGGCCTTGTACCTGCAAATCCCAAAAGTGTCTTTATGGCAAGTTCTCACAGGAGACAACTGTCAGTGGTCTGTGAATGATCTGTAATCCTTCCATGTCCACTTTATTTTACTTCATTTCAGAATTTTTAGTTCCTATTTGATAAAACTGAATGTTGTGCACAGCAAAGTAGATATTCACTAAATAGTAAATAGTTAATCAACAATATTTGTGCACAAAGGCTGAACAATCATTTCCTGTGCACATGATTAGCATGCTACAAGTATTGCTAATATTATCATAGAAAAACTGAAATTTTTAGAAGCTCCTAGTGAAAAAAAAAAAAAATAGAATTAAGGAAAAAAATCAAAACATCACTGTTATCTTTGTTGTCATTGCCTGCTGCACTGGAGAAAGTACCCAGACAACAATGCTCATGTCATGATTGGCTTTCCTATATGGCAACTTGGAATACTTTTCCCTTTCCTGCTCTCTCCTTCTGCCCTTATTTTTTCACAAAAAGTAACTTTCACTCTTAGAATTAATATGTCAACATCTATAGATCCCACTAATAAATCTTTTTTTTTCATTCCATGCTAGCAAGATTTCTTACTATATGTAATAATTGCATGGTACACAGTGGTCATGTAAATATTGTCTGGTAGCAGATTAATTTGAAGTTGCAGGTGATCCACAGTATTGAGGCTTTCATAATATCTGAACAACTTATACACTTAATCTGAGCTGTGAAAAGTATGCTTAAACATTTTGTGCACATCAGTATTCAAATCTGCAAATTTTATTTTTCATATAGCCCTCAATCACTCCTGAAGGAAAAAAGAGGTTTTTTTTCCTACAAAATAAAAAGAGAAAGAACTTCTATTACACACTTTGGCAATCTTCCACAAAAGCTCATAGGAATGAAGGTTCCTGGCCTATAAAAATCAGTGCAGGCAATGAACACCACTTCTGGCAGCTGAGAGTTACAATAACATTCTCCTTCAAATTGCTTGTTTCAGTCCAAACACTGGCTTTAACTCAATTGTGTCTTGAATCATGTCTGCATGAAGAAGACTGTGATTGCTCCAAATCTCCATTGTTTTCTCTCTAAATAATGCAAATATCAGGATTAATTGTGAACATTTTTCTTCTTTACCTTTATTTTTTCCGTTATTTATAAAAGAAATTTAGTGTTAAGTAGAATATTTTATCTCACACACGTTATCCTCCATAAATCTTCAACTGCTTTCTAAGGGTATAATTTTTATTATCTTTTCTTTTTTCCATGAATGAAAACTTCAGCAGAGGAAAGGCACAGACAGAAAAGTATATGGAGCAAAGTTATCTAAGAATTCAGATTTTTCCAGCTTCATAGTCACATCAAAAGTTTTTCTTTAACAATTTCTTGTTTTCCTGTTTGCAAGTATATGAACAAGTATACTGTAGTAACATAGGAATAAGTTAATCATTCTGTGTATGATAGAATAGATAAGTCACTTCAGGTGACTAGAATGATGATGTAAACCCCTGACAAGTTGAAGCTGCTGTTGCACAACTCATTGGAAAGTAGCTGAATATCCATCAAGAAAGAAATTAAGGATACTAATTACAGTGATTTAAATTATGCTAACATTTTGGCAGCTTATTTATGAATAACATCAGTGGGCCACAATAATCAACTTTAAAAACAGAGGCTGCAAGTGGCATGACAAGATCTGATGCATTAAATGTTTTGCGAAGGGCAAAGTTATAAGAAGCATAAAAGGTTTATCAAACTGGATTAGTGATTGGCTGATAGCAAACCAAGTCAGATAGATAAGGCTGTAATTTGTGTTCAGGTAATTAACAAAAATGCTTAAACTATTTCTGTGAGGATCATAGTGCAATATTGCCATAAACTACACTAAGGTGAATACTTCTTGTCAGCAAGGTCAGTCTCAGATTAAATTAGGGAAATATTTCTCTATACGTGCAGAAAATATGTCTGAGCTGATCTCTCATTAAGATACAGAGCTTTCTAGAGCACAGAGAAAGACTCCAGAAGGCTTTTGGTAAGAACAAGGGCAGAAATTGTATTCATTTTTCAGGTGGGTGTTAATACCTGGGTGATTAAGTAATTTCTCTGAAGAATTGGAGGTCCAGAGCTATGTGATGCAAGGATATTTTAATGAATTTCAAAATGAGTTAATCATTTCCTTTACTTACTATTATGACTAATGCCTCATGTTCCAATGTACCTTTTAAACATATTCTTTCTGATAAAATTTTGTGTAAGGACTCTTGAGAGAATGCATATTTTGATTCTAGGAAAAGACATAGGAAGCTTAATGTTTGGTGTTAGTTAGTAAGCTACCAGTGATAGTGAGGGATTGTTAGCTGATGTAACTGGAATATTTTTGGAGATGTATTGCAAATTAACAGTAAATTGTAAGAGAAAAAAAAATGAATCATATTTTATACTATTTAGGATACCTGGAAAAATAAAGCTTTGATACCTCCATTAATCGATAAACTACAAACATTCAAGAAAGACTCTCCATTAATTTTCCTTTTTTTCTGTTGGAAGGAAATCTTGAAGTTAGATCTTGAAAGGCACTTGGGGATTTGACATGTCTCAGAAGGTTCTGTGAGAAAAATTTCTATGTTGTCTGGAATATAGTGTCTGGAATATAGTCTCTGGAGTAACCAGGCTGTCAGTGCTTGGCCTGCAGACATTGCTATGCACACAGTGTATCAGCACAGAGAGCTCTTATCTGTCCTCATGCAGCACTCAGATTTCTCTGAGAGGGGAGAGACTTTTTCCTTGCCTTTTTTTTTTTTTTTTTTTTGTCTTCAGTAGCAGAGTTTGAAAAGTAAAAGAAATGGCAAAGAAAAAAAAAGAAGGCAGCAAATACAAAGAGAGTTCTATCATCAGATGAGCAGATCTGAGCATCTAAGCAGACAGATCTCATTACTGGGATTTTCTTTCCTTAGTCATGCTGCTTGGGCTGCAGCTGCTTTAGGAGAAGACAAGCATTGCATGACACTTTGTATGTTCATCTTGGGTGGGGTAAGTTGCCAATTCAAATAAGAGAACACTGGTTTTGAAGAGGAGAAAAAGGCTGAGGTCTCACAGTTCACAATTCTACTTGTCACATCCTTTATTGCTCTCATCTCTTCAACAGTTCAATTTGTTCAGTTCTCCAGTGGGTGCTTTTGGGGACAGAAGAGTGAGGAGAAATACTGAGGTGATTGTAAGCAATGTTATTGTGTATTCTAGACACTTAATATCTTAAGACAGAAATGTTGACTTCTTCTTTTGACATTTACATGCAGGATACAAACTACAAGAAGACAGTTTACCATAAGATTTATGATACATCTGGTACGGTCAGGTTCAATATTTCATTTTCTGCTAACAGAAATAAGGCTAAGAAGACAAAAACATACTAAGATTCCTGAAAATATAGGTTGTTCTTTTCATCATTGAAGTTAGAATATATTCCGATTTTTTTATTTGGATTGATTCAGAGAAGTCTGTCCTTTTTGTTTTGTTTTCATAACACTTTGTGATATCTGAAATTCGTTGTTGCAGACTGTAAAGTACTACACATCTGACTAAGGCATTGCTGACAGCACAACTAGCTGACTACTCTTTACATGAGATAAGGAAGTGTGAAATAGGAAACAGGGAATTGTTAAATACATGTTTTTTATAGGATCATAGAAATATTTAGGTAGAAAAAGACCTTTTAGATTGAGTCCCACCATATGCTGCCAAGTCCACCACTAAACCATGTCACTATGTGCCACATCTACACATCTTTTAAATCCCATCAGGGATAGGGACTACACCACTTCCCTAGGCAGCCTGTTCCAGGGCTTGACAACCCTTTTAGTGAACAAATTTTTCCCTGATGTCCAATCTAAACCTCCCCTGGCACAACTTGAGGTAATTTCCTCTTCTCCTATCATTTGCTATGAGGGAGAAGGTAGTGATGCCCACCCAGCTGCAGCATCCTTTCCTCCAGACTAAACAACCCCAGTTCCCTCAGCAGCTCCTTGCAATACTTGTGCTCTAGACCCTTCACCAGCTTTGTTGCCCTCTGGATGCATCCACCACTTCAATGTCCTTCTTGGAGTGAGGGGCCCAAAACTGAACCCAGTATTCAAGGTATGGCCTCAGCAGTGCCAAAGACATGGGAAGGATCCCTGCCTAGTCCTGTTGGCTACACCATTGCTCATACAAGCCAGGGTGCTCTTGGCTTTCAAATAAATTGTAGAATTAGCAGGTAAATAACATCAAAATCTAGTGTCTTTTTTTTTTTTTTGGTTCTCTAGTGAAGTCAGTACACCTCATATTAGCTTTATATATTTGTTCTTGATATTCTACTCTCATTTTATGACTCAAGAAGCATTTTTTCACATCACAATGTTCCTCTCTACAGTGTAAACATATGAAGTTAAAAATCTGTTGCAGGAAGCTTAAAAGGGAGTCTGATACTGCTTTCAGTTGCTTTTCATTTTAATTACAACTTAGAAGTCCCTATAGTGGAGGAAGGATTGGTATTTAGGTATCTTAAAAAAAATTTTGTTTCCTTTCTACTAGGAATTGCTTATGAAATATTGGAAAACGAGATAATAATCTTTATCTCCTTTTGCCTTTCCTTTCTCACACTGCAAAACTTGCGGGACAAAGTTTGTTTCTTGTTTTGTGAACATTCACGAGCATCATGGGTTCTAGTATTAGATAAGAATTTCTTTGCAGCTGTAGTGGAGGAAAAGTGAGAGCTATCAAGTGTATGAGTCAATTTAGTGTGAAATAGTAGCTTTTAAACACTTTGCATGACTTCATACTCATGAACAAGGCTTCCATGATAATACAGCTATCTGATACATATTTTTTCTTCTTTTTCTCAATTTAACTGCATAGCTATGCAATAAATGGCAAAAGTATCTGGGTAGTTGTGTTAGAAAATCTATCTCCCATTGTTGACAAACAGTTTGATAGAATCATATCTTGTGTATGAAGAACACTGTGAATATGTTGCATTCATAGGTTAGAAAACAAATGGACATCTATTGAGGTGATATTTATTGCCATTAGTCACTCATTTCAGAATAAAAGATAACACGATGGCATGATATTATTGTATTTTCTTGCTTTTTTTTTTTTTTTCACTTTAAAAAGGGAAAAGATGTTACACCTAATTTCACCTGGCTGAAATAAGATAAACTGAAGTAAAAATATATTCCTGAGCATGAAAGGAAAAGGCAGGATGGAGTGATATAAAATTCCGTTTTATCAGTGGGAAAGGGAAGCAATAGGACATGGTGGAAAGCTGCCTAACTTCCATTCTCAGATTGAAAGAAATGAGTCAAAGTCTGATGTCTTATAAATGTTATGATAATTAGCTGCCTTGGTAGGAAGAACTGCTCAGTAATTATGTGGATACTTTATTGACACACTATACTGACTAATTATCTAAGCTTCAAATATAGAAAGATCTTGAAAGTGAGAACAGACTCTTTCTCTATTTATCATTCTAAGGTCACATATTGTATGGTCCTTACTAAATGTCAGACATTGCTACTGCTAATTGCCTTCCCCATCAAAACTGGAACATTTTTAACTAAATAGAGAATGCTGGAAATCTCTATACTTCGTTACAGACAAAGCCAAAGATCTGGGAGAAACAAACTACTTTACTGGCTCAGATAAACACTTCTCACTGAAATTTAGGAAGATCCATTTAAGTCCTTAGTAGAAATGCACAAATGAGGGGAAGAAGGGAACAAAAAAACTTCTCCATTGCTATCTCTTCTAAAAGAGCAGTCCTGAAAGTTACCATATTCTTTCTTTGCAAATAAAATAACCACACCTGATGTGGTTTAATTTTACAAAATTAAAACTTCAGGTGGGAAAAGAAAAAAAAAAAAAAAAAAAAAGGAGCAAAAAGAAACGTGAAGTTACTTCCTTTTTTAGATCAAGGGGATTTGCATACAGCAATGAGTTGATCATACTCCATTAATGTGATATTCTAGGGACCTTTAAATATCAGCATTCTTTCCAAGTAAATCTTTCATTCTTATGTCTATTTTTTCACAGACACTTAGGAACTATTTCAGATAAAACTCTTAATTCCAGTTTTTAACAGGGTGACAAAATTACAATAATTGTGAATGGCAGCTGGATCTATTTACATTTCTGTTTCATCACAATTTGGAACTCAGACTTTTAGTAAATATATTTGTCCAGGTGTCACAGAAATACACAGAAAACTTGAACAAAGGTACCTGACAAAGTAAAAGAGAATTGCATTATAGTAGACTAAAAATATGTGGATTTTTTTTTTCCAGGTTTGAAAAGAATATGTATTCTGGCACAACTTCTTTTCAAATATTTTAGGGGATATATTGGTTTTTTTAAAAGTATGACTGGTCTGAATATTAAACATAAAATTTTAATAAATTTCTGAATTTACAAATCTGCATACCAATCAGGACAAAAATGGACCTAAAGTTTAATTTGGAATTGCCTGCTTTCCAGAATGCCTGAACAAATAGCACTAAAAGTAAGGCTACTATTACGTTGTTGATGTTTTGCTCATTTTCAGAATCAATTCTTTTAAAAAATAAAGTTATAGAAGTCACAAATAATTCACTGGGGAACTAAAGACACCTCTACTTCCTTTGGATGTAAATATAGACATCATCATTTCAGGACCCTCACGCAGCAGTAATTCTTGCTCTCAGCAGTAATTCTATCTTTAGAGATACAACTTCATATGGAATTATATTTAGAAGGTTGACCACATAAACACAAAGTATGTAAGGATGTACTATATAAGTGTGGACAGAAGTGTAGCTAGTAAGATTATGTGAAGCAATACTTGATTCTTGTATATAACATAAGTAGGAGACAAGATGAAATACTGTGTATGATTTTGGACTGTAATCTTTGAGAAGGATGTGAACTATTTAAATTTAGCAGAAAACAATGAGAGCAGTGTTAATGTCCTTGACCTACAAGGACAAATTCATTTATTTGGATCTCTTAGTATAAAGAATATTGAGGGGGAAACTATGAGTTAATAATATCTGAGTACATGGATAACTACTGGAAAGAATGGAATAATCTTTATCCCTGCTGGATGGAAAGAGTAATGAATTTACAGTTTAAAATTAAGAAGATTTGACTTAGACATTAAAACAGATTTCCTGATGAGAAAGAATGAGA
Organism: Merops nubicus; assembly: GCF_000691845.1. Taxonomy (NCBI): domain Eukaryota; kingdom Metazoa; phylum Chordata; class Aves; order Coraciiformes; family Meropidae; genus Merops; species Merops nubicus. Next base: position 46,467 of record NW_008594281.1, on the reverse strand, counting down.
AGGCTAGTAAAGCAGTGATAAAACAATACTCTTGTATACTCATATAGACAAATAAGGACACATTTGGAAAGAAATAAAATCCATGAACTGCATCTTCATTCTGGGTAATCCTTGGAGATTACACTGATTGGAATGTGAAGTCATTTATCTTCTACTACTTACCATATTTTCTGTTGTATTTGCTGATTATCAAAGGAACTTGTAGATAATCACATTTTGCTCCCTCCCAGCTCACTACTCCTGCAGTGAAGAAACCATCACTGAGGCATGGTACCACTCATTTCCATGGTAACCATTAAGGTGCTGGAATTTCACTGCAGGGAACAGGGGAAGTACATGAACACAAACACTTTCATCCAATATAAATATTTATACCTTTAAGCAACTCTTGGAAAGTACAACAGACAGATTTTGCAGCAACAGTCAGCTATGTGGTACTAATACTTCCACTGAGCAGGACTCCAGCAGACTTTCATGGAAGCTTAGTTAGGCAGCCTGGAAAGTATCAATAACCTCACATCAAAGTCTCTGAGACCTGAATAGTTCACAGTGTAAAAACAGCTGCTTGCCAGGTTGCAATGTTCTCAGTGTGATTAGGTCTCAAAAATATATCCCAAAACTCTAAGACATAAGCAGTTCATGACTTCAGCCTAGCCTATCTAGTAACTAATTGGTTTATAGTTAATTTTGTTTCCCTTCTAAAATAACTCATGTTTAAAGACTGCTTTAAATTACAGACTCTGATTTCTGTCTTACTGTGAATTGTTGTAAATTTGAATTCCAGTTTGTCAATTATGTGTGCGCACATTTGGTGGTAATGCAGTTACTCTGTGGGTAGAATCTATTGACATATCACACAAACTGGTGTTTACAGAAGAGAGTTGCTAGGTTAAAAGGAAAAACAGCCTGTTCATATGCTTGTTTGTATTGAATTTCATTGAATAAGCAGCTCGGTGTATGTCCATCGACTTGTTCTCTTTATGCTTAAAGTTAATTGACTCTGCTCCATGCATTTTGCTCTTTTTAATTTGGAGGTGAGTACTCCATTAGCTATATACTAGATGGATGCTAGTAAGTTACTAATGTTTTTACAGGTCAGGATATCATTGCTAAACCTGGTTAAAACTAAGATTCAGTTCTTAACAGTCACCTGTTTTTTTATCATTGGTGCAGGTTTATTCATCCAGGAGGAACACATTAAAAATATTGTCACTGTCTAGCTTAAAGTTGGATCATCAGCACTTGAATCATAAATGACCAGAAACAAAACTTAATTCACTTTATGATTTGAACCCAGGAGATGAGGTTGTGTCTATCACCTTGTACAAGCCAAAGTATTCCTTCACAACTTTCTGTTGCTTAAGTCAAGCATATAATAAACAGTGTTATGGCTAGAAGAAACCTATTTCTTCAGGTGATGAT